>NW_007249825.1:6451-19615 GCF_000164805.1 Carlito syrichta | reverse complement strand
AAAAAAACGAAAAAACAAGAAAGCGAGTCAACTGCAGCTCACATCCTAAGCACAACAGGGAACACCTGCCAAATGCCTCCTCTCTGCCGGACACCTCCTCATTGGTGGCCTCCTCCTGTGAGAGGAGCTAGGGTTCTATTTTACTAAGGTGCTGGCAGGGTGCGAGCTGAACCTAAATCTCTGACTCCACGGCTTACCCACAGTGCTCCCGCTGCAGTTATGAGCAGTTGACCCTCCTCACCTGAAAAGCTCTCTCGTTCCTCTGGGCTGTCCAAAACCCACCACCCTCCTTGACCACAAAAACTGTCCACC
Organism: Carlito syrichta; assembly: GCF_000164805.1. Classification (NCBI taxonomy): domain Eukaryota; kingdom Metazoa; phylum Chordata; class Mammalia; order Primates; family Tarsiidae; genus Carlito; species Carlito syrichta. The sequence continues at coordinate 19,303 of NW_007249825.1, read as the reverse complement.
TTTAGGAAAACAACTGGCAATCCCCTCCGCCCCCCGCAGGCCACCCAGCTACAGCAAGCAGGAAAAACAGCCACAGCACACCGTGAGCAGGCTGCCTGACTCTCCAAAGCCACTTCCCCTACGGAGAAGGAGGAAGCAGCCCATGGCCTGGCGGTCACTCACAATCCCTCGGGGCCTGGAGCCAGCGGCTGTGGCAGATGAAGAGGCACCTGTTCCCAGGCACCTTCCAAGAGGAGCTGGCGGGACACCGTGTAGAGAGGCAGCTGCTGTGTGCGTGCCCCTGGGGAGGCCAGGGAGAATGGCCTCATGTGCACCGAGGCTTACAAGTGTGGCCCAGGAACTCACTGCTCTCAGGGTGGGAGGAGTCTGGTGGTTCCAGATAAGACTCAGACTGAAGTGACAGGCTTTTAGTCCAACCTGTCCAGCAGGAGACGGTCCTTACATCTCAGGCATCACTGGGGTGAGGGGGAGGGGCACCCAGACAAGTCTGTCTTGCTGTGACCAGCGCGCCGTCCTTGAACACTACAAATGTCCCAGAAATTCCTGGCCCCTCACGAAATCATCTACTGACCTCCCCCAAAACGTCCTAGGCTGGCTTTTCTACAAATGGTATGCTCACTGGTGGCCTGGGCTGGGCGTGGGAAAAATGTAACTCTGAAGGGGCACGGGAACTTTTCCTGGTGATGGAAGTGTCTTGCAGTCACGTGGTTACACCTCATTTGTCAAAACTTACAGATCTGCACTCTAAAAGAGGGGTTTTATTGCATGTAAATTATCCATATCAAAATTGTAAAACTCGATTCCCCTCAAAAACAAGTAACAAAAATACACGACTTTCCCTATGTGAAGCCTCCTGCCACCCCCGTGGCCTTTCTGATGGGACCACGTTGGGTCTGTACCCGCCCCACCAGGCTTCCCCGAAATCAGCAACACCCAGAAGAGTTCGGCACCAGTAGGAAGGATTCCGTTAGACGTGCACTTGCAGGGGCTCCCTGAGTTCCATTTCAAATGATTTTGTCAGGGAAATCATTGAGTTACCCCAGGTAGCTCAGTGGTCAGGAAATGAGAGCTGAATTCCCCCCAAGGACCCTTCCTTAATGGCCCCTTCCGTGGAGTTCCACCCATCACATTTAGCCTGGTCACACCCGTCAGCCCAACTCCAAACCCAATGCCACCTCGGCTCCCCAGCCAGGAACAGAACAGGCTCGTCCTGGTCTTTCCCGGGCTCCCCACGGAAACGGCCCGGACGGGACTGGGTCTGTGCCTGCACGTGGCTGCCTCTTTCAACCTCACACAACCCTGGCCACTCCAGAATCCAACTCGACCCCTTCTGAGGCAAGTCTGGGATGTGGGCGCCCAGGACAAGGAGCCTGACCCTCCGGCCTCCCCCCAGATGTCACATCCTGTGGAACAGGTCCTTGTCTGAGGGTGTGGCGACGCCAGGGCGTGCTGACCCCCAGGCAGTACGCCCTGATGACAGCCTTGATTCAGAGAACCTAGGGACCTGCGCTGATGGGGAAACAGAGGCCCAGCGTCCGAGTTTACCCAAGGACGCCTGACAAGATGAGGGCAGAGCCAGGACAAGATCCTGAGCCCTCCCGGCTAGTCCTTTCTGTCAGAGAGAATTGCTGCCACCCCATGTCCCTGCATGTGACCTATGTGGGAAAAGAGAGCAAAAGTGGCCCTGACTAAAGAAAAGAGGCTTCTGCCCTACTCTCAGCCACAGAGCACAGCGGGATTGGGCCCAGGCACTCCAGAGTGAGACAGAAGCTCAGGCTTCATCCGATGAGCTGGGTTTAAATGGTGACTTACCTGTGTACCCCCAAGTACTGAAGCAGAGCTCCACACTGCACCTGACTCCCAGGGTTCACATCTATAAGACGACTTCAAAACGCCCAGCACAGCGCCTGGCACACAGCAGTCTGCTCTCCCCCAGGAAGACTTGACTGCCAGGAGACCAAGGCCTTGCCAAAGCTCCAGCAAGCTTTCCAGGGGCTGCCCGACCTGGACATTCCAGAATTCTGTTGACTAGATGATCAAGGCGATTCAGCCATGGCTCCAGGGGTAAAGCATTTTCAGAACTTGGGACACCCCATCACCGCTCTGTGGGCTCCCTGATCCCATGGGAACTCCGTAGATGCTGGCTGTACACTGAGGAGCAGTAGCCGCTCACCTCTGGGACTTCAGATGCCCTCTGGTGGCTCCAAACCTGTGACCCCAGGCCACACCCACATATGTTAACTGTCCGCCGGACGACTGGGCCAACAGTAAGCTCGACTTCCTCTACTACACCACTCAAACCTTGGCCCGTGTCCTCACCTCCACCCACCCGACTGCCCTGTCCAGACACTCGCCTGGACACTCTCTTTCCCCTGTCCACTCCACAGCCAGTCTGAGTGACATACCTTCCCACGTTCAGTTCACCTGCTGGCTCAGCGTCCCAGGTATAACAGCCACCACTAAGACACCGCATCTGAGAACAGCAGTATCTGCTCAGCAGTCCCTCAGTACCCTCCCCTCGGGCTCTCTCTGTACCTCCCCCCCATGCCCACCCGCCACTCCATGGCCTCACACCCCATTCTCTCAGTCCACCAAAGGAGAAAGATAATAATGAACCCCACTTGAGAACATAAGTGTCCACAAAACTCATTCAACCTTCACCAACACCCTGGCGGACATAACGTAGCAAGTAGGGTCACTGGCCCCAGGCTCCCAGAGAGCACTTACTTCTTCCGTCCTGAGAGCACCGTGAACTTCTTCTGGTTCACCCCTCAGCCTGGAATGTACCCATCCACATACACCACCGCCCTGCTGAGCTCTAGAGGACACCTCCTTGTAGCCAGCAGCTCCCGACACCCCCCACACAGCAGGGCTCTATTTGAAGACCATCTTTGTCAATCACAACAGGTGATCTTCAGGCGAAGCAAATTCGTCTCAAGAGCGCTGCTTAAATTCCTGGCAAACCAATCCAAATCGAGTTACCTTTATTCATGGAAAGTGTTTAAACCCTGTGCCTAGAATACTGTACACCTATTTTTATTTGACTTACTAAATTATAAAGCTTTTCTAAATCTCTTAAAGGTATTTTTCCCAGTAATGCATAACTGCCTAATTGGGAAGTGGTATAAAACATAATTACACTGCCTAACACTACAATTTTGCTTAGGGGAATGTCTCCGTTCATGCATTCCGCTTGATTTTGTATTTAATCTCTATTAAGATGTCTATAGGAAAATAGATAGGTATACTAGTCTTCATAAACACCATAAATCATCAAGTCATTTCTTTGCTAACTCAAGTCCCAAAAGTAGCCCAAAAAGAAACTGCTGGGGCCCCAAAGGCTACCACTCAAGCAGACAAACTTCTTGCTAGGAAGGCCTCAACACGTAGCCCCGGAATACCCAATCCTGGGCTAGTTAGCCAGGTAACAGTTCAGGTTATCATTTTTCGCAGTAAATGGCTCTGCATACAACTCTGAAAGCACCTCAAACTTCCCCCAGAAAGCAGTTACTCAAAACAACAAACCTTGTAATAAGGGGCAAATGGAGCCCCTTCCAGCATTCCTCATCTAAGGACACCCATGGATACCCTTTCAAGTTCACCATTCAAGCCAACTCCAGACTAAAAACTGGATTCTTCCCAAGGCTACTGGACTTCCACATCCACTCATCCCTCAAACGGGGTTACCTGAACACACAGCCACTCTCTAGACAGCTTAGTATTGGTTGAGAAGAACCAGTTCTTGTTCCATCATTAATTAACCGCGAGCCCATCCGCATGGCTCGCTGATTCCTCAAGTGGGAAATAATCACACTGCCTCACTGTCTCACAACAGGGTTGTTACTAAGAATAAAATAAGCCAATGTATGACAAAGTGTTTCTACAAACAGAAAAAAGGTAAGTTATCAGTCTCGCTGAAGCCTACTAATTAAGAAATCCAACGATCAAGATAAAAAGGATGTGCTGCAAACGGGGCTTACCTTTATTCCCCAAACAGAAGGTGTCGCCCCCAAATCTGTCTGTGAGTGTTTTGCATCAAGATAAAACAGGCCATAGGCACAAGTGAGGGTCTCAGCCAAGCTCCTGACGGCTGGCTTCCTTTGACTGCAGAGGGAGGTAAATGCACCCACCACTGATCCAAGCTAATGCTCGCACAGGCCAATGCCAAAGACACTGACTCTGTGGCATCCGTCTTTGACTTAAGTGTACAGATTTTCATGGTGTGCTTCACCAAGTGGTTCATATTTTACTAAAATATAATTTGTAAAACCACTTTCTTGTCTAACAGGTATGCTCTGACATTCTACCCAGCCTCATTTCAATACACATTCCTGACTGGTCAAGAGTTAAATGTCAAGTGCATCTGAATACCGAATCAGCTCCATTTTTTTTTTTTCTGAGTTGGAGTCTCACTCTGTCGCCCAGACTGGAGTGCAGTGGCCGCTCTCGGCCCCTGCAGCCTCGACCTGCTGGGCTCCGGCGATCCTTCCGCCTCAGCCTTCCAAGTGGCCAGAATTACAGGCATGCGCTACCACGCCTGGCTGATTTTTTTATTTATTGTAGAGATGAGGTCTCGCTGCCCAGGCGGGTCTCGAACCCACGGGCTCAGGTAATCCACTCACCTCAGCCTCCCAAAGGCGTGGGATTACAAGCTGAGCCACCGAGCTCGGCAACCAGCTCCAATTTTAACAGACACACCAGAAATTTCCCCTTGTGTCCTAGGAATGCCTGAGACTGTCTGGTGACACTGGAGGGTGGAGAATCCCTCTAAAAAGAATGAGGGCTGGGCGCGGTGGCTCATACCTATAATCCCAGCACTTTGGAAGGCCGAGGTGAGAGGGTTGCCTGAGCCCACCCACGGGTTCGAGACCAACCTGGGCAACTTGGTGAGCCCTCATCTCTACAATAAATCAAAAAATTAGCCAGGCATGGTGATGCGTGCTTGTAGTTCCAGCTACTTGGAAGGCTGAGGTGGAAGGGTCACCTGAGCCCTGGAGGTCGAGGCTGCGGTGGCCGGGAGCGTGCCACTGCACTCCAGCCTGGGCCACAGAGTGAGACTCCAATTCAAAAAAAAAAGGAAGATGAGTAGGGCAGAAGTCTGTATTTCAATTCTCAAATATATTCATTCAATTTGGGGGTATCAAGTTATATAAAATCTCCTTTCAACCATTTTTCATGCCAAATGTTCAATATCTAGACTCGTGTGTGTGGGTGTGTGTTGGGGGAGTGGTTTGTTTTTAAAGAAAGACAGTCTGTGTGCTGCCGTTGGCAGGTTCTGGGCTAACTAAAAATACAGATGTTAGAGCATCTCCGCAGGGATGTCAGGTGGGACCCCCAGAGGGCTGGCTCCTGGCCAGGGGTGCCTTGGAAACTCCCCCCGCCCCGCGCCAAAGGCCATCCTTTTGAACCTGGGGACCTCATGAGTCACTGTCATGAAAACCAAGCCCACTGACCGCTGCTTACTACTAGACACACCTAGCACTTATCTGCTCCCTCCTGATACAACAGGACACAAAGGGCCTCTCCCTGCTCCTGGGAGGCCCCGACTTGCAACTTTCTGTCCAAGAATTCTACTCCACGCCGGCCTGCCATTCTAGAAGGATGCAGCTTGAACGTCAAACTGGAATATCATGTACAGCTTAAACGAGGCAAAGGCAAGAGGAGTAGATCATTCTCAGTTCCACAAACACCCCCATAATTCCCAGAATTGCCATTATTCCTACTACCACCACCCTCCACAGCTAACACGTGAGCACTTCTTGCGTGCAGCCGTGTCTTCCGCACTGCACACACGCGCCCCGGGATCCGCACATGTGGAAATACGGCATTCCGACCCCGGGCTGCTGAGAGGCCTTTGCATTCCAGCACCAGCAGCTTCCCAAGGACACTGTCAAGGACTTTCTTGCTTTCCAAGCAGAGATTTCTAATGGCATGAATTGAGCCCAAAGGAACTGCTGGTCCATGAAATGACCAGCCTGCCCCGAAGGCGACAGAGGTCTGTACAACAGATACCTTCTCAAACACGGCTCCTCCCCCACCTTGCCATTTCACTCCCATGACCCTGCTGCTCACACTGGAGTCTAACAGGAAGCACCTAGCAGTTACATGGCTCGTTCTCATATTTAAATCAGAAAACATCTGGTGATGGCCCATGCACGGGCACCATGTGCCTGGCCTGCAGTGGGAGTTCAGTCAATATCTGTGAGCGAATGGTATCCTGGGAGATGATTAAGCAACTCTGCCACCCCACTGGGCCTGCTCCAGTGGCCAGAGCTGCTACTGACAGAGCACTTCCCACGCGCCAGGAAGATAAACCAAACGGACTCCATGAAGTCACTGACTGCCATGACCACTGAAGGATCCTGGAAGGGTGAAGGAAGTGATGAAGACATGTGCATGGAGGGAGGGTTAGAGTCCCTTTCCCTAAACAAAAATGTTCCTAGGGCCGGACTCGGTGGCTCAGTCTATAATCCCAGCGCTTTGGGAGGCTGAGGCGAGTGGATTGCCTGAGCCCGCAGGTTCGAGACCCGCCTGGGCAACTGGGCGAGACCTCATCTCTACAATAAAATCAAAAAAATTAGCCAGGCGTGGTAGTTCGTGCCTGTCGTTCCAGCTACTCGGAAGGCTGAGGCGGAAGGATCGCCGGAGCCCAGCAGGTCGAGGCTGCGGTGGCCGGAAGGGTGCTACTGCACTCCAGTTTAGGTGACAGAGTGAGACTCCAACTCAAAACAAACAAACAAAAAAAATGTTCCTAGGAATATCCAGTCATGCCATGCTCACTGCTGTTCATCTACTCCATAAAGTGAGTGCTGAGGGCTCAGGGGTGGAGAATTAAAACCTGGGCCACCCTTCTCAGCAGGCTCCACCTGGCTGGGATGGCTGGGATGACCAAACTAGGTGCCCAAGCTGGCTGCCTACCAGGCAAGGCGGTGAATTTTGTCTTCCTTCTCCGGGAAGAGAAAATAGGTCTTAAATAGAAAGCAAATATTTTACTGGGCATTTCTTGGAGTGACCTAACACTTCATAGTAACGTCCCACAGACTAAGATCAACCTCCTGAATGGTTTTCAGTTCATTGCTTTGGCCCCAGGAATCAATGAGAAGACGGCTGTTCCCTAACTAAGCCAGCAGTGCCAGCCACAGCCCTTTTCCTCACAGCTCTGCAGATGCCAGGTCTGTTTTTAAAGTGCTAAGGATTTGGATCTCCTGCCCCTAAATACTTCTCACTATGTCCACCTTCCCCTACTCCCCTCCCCCCCAAAAAAGCACTTTACCAGACTCCACAAACCTCAGCCATCTTCTATGGACAAAGGACAAAAACCCGACCTTCTGTTGCTGGTCTAGTCCCCCAGGACAAGTCCCAGCCCAGCCACCTACAGGTTTGGTACTAGCTAGCCGATCCCTCGCCCAGCAAAACCAAATCAGTCAGGGCCCAGGGAGCCTTTCTGATGACCCCAACACCTGAGGGGAACCCCCCTTCTGCTGCCTCGATCTGGCTCCCCTGACCTCCACCCAAAGAAACAGAATGAGGGGGACGCACTGAGGGCTTCTTCGGGGCAAAAGAGGCCGGTTTTCTTAATTTCATTGTGATTTTTAAAAATTTAACAAAATGCAAACTGCCAGGCCTGTTCTAAGCGCTTTATAAACTACCTCATTGAATCCGAATAACACACCCTCTCTTGACCCTCATTTTACAGAAGCAGAAGCTGAAGCTTTTTACTATGGCTTAGTAAATCCCAATGCGGGAGAAGGGTCGCGTATTTCTTTCTATCCCTTCTTTGCCACACTTTCTAGAACAGTCTGTTCCTCCCCAGATATCTCACAACTGCCTCTACTGAGATCTAGGAGGGCAGGGCTGTCTCTCCTTGGACTTCAGTCCTTGAAAGGAAAGAAGACATTCACAACCTTCCGGTGGGACCTTTCAGTCACCAAAGTGAACACACAGCACGGTGGTCAGCCCAGTGCCCCCAGTGTGAGTGCTCACAGCTCTTGGATCTGCAGGCTGCTGTGCCAAGCAATCAATCCCCAGGCTGCAAAACTCCCAGCTAAAGGCATGACCGAAAGGTGGTCTGGGCGCTTCCCACGAACCACAAGGAACCCGGAAGCCAGCTCCAACTCAGATCACTGCTCTAGAACATGAAGAGAACTAGGAAAATCCCCTTTTAAGCTTCCTGGCTGAGAAATATTTTTTAAAGAGCCGCTCTGAGGGGCTAACGTAACATATGGGATTTGCTTCTAGGCCCTCAGGCCTGGGTGGGAAACACAGTAGGAACATAACCCAAATAGAGTCACAACCACCCCCCATGGCACCACCACAAGGGAAGCCCAAGCAATTCGGAGCTACTACCTTTGCCCAGTGTTTGGAGCACATTTGGCCAATTTAGGAAGGAAAAAATTACCCACAGTCAAGACCCTCCTTAAACACTCAGGAAGACATTATTACAGAAAGAATTTCAACTTTAATTCTGAAATCTCCTGGCTTTTGTCAGTTGAAACCCCATTCTTAATCCCAGGCTTAGCTGAGAAATGAGAAGGATATATACAGGAGGAGGAAAACACCCTCAACCCCGAGTGAAAAGCAAGTAGCATCAAGGAGGTGCAGGAAGAATAAACAAACTTGCACAAACGCCAGGGTTGAGAGAACCAGGGGCTCGAGAAACCCCCTATGAGGCCATGGACCCAACAGCAGGGCAGACCACCTGTCCCCATTTCACCAGAGGAACCTGAATGCCAAGCTCAGTGGCTTTTCTGCACAGAGCAAAGGATCCCCAATGCCTGGAACAGGACAGGGGACACATCTCCTGCACCGGGAACCTGGAGGCGGTGGTCAGTCAGAATGGCTGAGAAAATGACCCAGGACGGCCAGAACATGCTTGTGCTTAGATGCCTTTAAGACCCAGCCCCTTGCTGGGACAGTGCATCTCTACAAAAAAAAAATGAGCTGGGCGTGTTACAGCACACCTCTAGTTTCAGCTACTTGAAAGGATGAGTCAGGATTGCCTGAGCCCAGCAGGTCGAGGCTACGGTGGCCGTGAGTGTGTCACTGCACTCCAGCCTGGGTGACGGAGTGAAACTCTGACTCAAAAAAAAGGTGGCTCAGCCTGTCATCCCAGCACTTTGGGAGGCCGAGGTGAGTGGATTGCCTGCGCCCGCGGGTTCGAGACCCACCTGGGCAACTTGGTGAGCCCTCATCTCTACAATAAATCAAAAAATTAGCCAGGCATAGTGGCGCACGCCTGTAGTTCCGGCTACTTGGAAGGCTGAGGCGGAAGGATCGCTGGAGCCCAGCATGTCGAGACTGCGGTGGCCAGGAGCGGCCACTGCACTCCAGTCTGGGTGACAGAGTGAGACTCCAACTCAAAAAAAGGCACGGTGGTTCACACCTATAATCCCAGCACTTTGGAAGGCTGAAGTGAGGGGACTGCCTGAGCCCACAGGTTCGAGACCAGCCTGGGCAACTTGGCGAGATCTCATCTCTACAATAAATCAAAAATAAGCTGGGGGTGGTACCGTGCACGTGTAGTTCCAGCTACTTGGAAGGGTGAGGCGAAAGGATCACTTGAGTCCAGCAGGTTGAGGTTGCAGTGGCCATGAGTGTGCCACTGCATTCCAGCCTGGGGGACAGAGTGGGACTCTGACTCAAAAAAAAGAGAAAAGACCCTGGCCCTGAAGAAGCAGTGTCTCCCTTCTGGTGTCCACTGAGGCACCACAGAGAGGCCACTGAAAGCAGGAGCAGCCTGGGCTGACCCCAGCCTGCCCTAGCTACCCCTGCCCCCCCGTTTTCCGTGTGGAACGAAGTGGAATGAAAACCTGTTTGAAAACTGCAGGGGGGACTTAAAATAGACAGAATATAATCATTACCCAAGCTGGAGCTGAGCCAGGACACCGGGGCTAACATGACTAATTTGTCAAGAGACATCCCCTTTCCCACTTCCCTGGGCTGTCCTGGAGACCCGGAAGAACCCAAAAGCTGGGGTGGGGAGTACCCTGCCTCCCACCACCCCCAGGCCCACCAGAGTCCCCCTGAAGGCCAGGGATTTCCAGAACACACACGTGTTCAAAGAGAAGGGTTATAGAGCAGGAAGGTAATCTTATAATGAAAGGAAAGTCTATTTTCCAGGAAAACCTCCACCTTGTAGGAACCTTACCCTCTACAGGAAGCCAAGGTCAGTCTGGGAGCTCCGGGTGGCCTTTCAGGTGAGTTAATCACCCAAACAGGGCTTGTCTCTGGATTGCAGGACACGCCCAACATTGTGCCAGTCCGTTTCAGTTCTGATAGCCTCTTTGAAAAGGCTGTTCCCTTTGTCCGAATATTAATTCAAATTCCTTTCTAAGGCCCACATCACACAAACGCAGGGCAGCCACCCAAAGGAAGTTCATTGGACAGAATCAAGTTTCTCCCTGGGCTTCACAGGAGTGGTGCAAACGGACTACCACAAGTAGGAGAAATCCTAACCCATCTCCTCTTCCCCCAAGTTCCCCAATATTGAAGACAGGAACCAACCAGATCCTATCAAAGACGTGCATAATGGATCCAGTTGACCGGAAGAAGCAACAGGAGAGGAACATCCCATTGGCCTCGGACCCTCACTCAAGCACAGGACACACACCAGAAAGGGGTGGGGGGTTGTCTTGGAAAGACCGCGACTGAGATCACTCTAACCCAGACCACAAACATGAAAATATGAGTTTTACCTACTGGTAAAATGATACCTGGCCACTAAATCCAATTTTACCACATAAAACCCTAAGCACTGTGAAAGCTACCCACATAATCCCAGGGTGTACGTGCACGTGTGTTCTTGGAGGGGGGGAGTGCTGCATCAGAGACACCTGGATGGAAGGCAAGGGGAAAATTGAGATCGGGAGGGGGAAAAAATCTTGGCTGTCATGGCAAAGCCACCCCCAAACATTCTGGAGTCCCAATCAGAGGCCTAAAGAAGCCTCAATCAGCTACAGCGAAATCAGGGTCCGGGAGACAGAACTAGCTAAACTTCTGGCTCCCTTAACCCTCCGTGACCCTCAGTTTTTTTGTCGGTAAAATAGTGACTATCCCCTCTTCGAGGGCACCACTGTGCCTAGCCCTGCCAGTCCACCTGACGATAGTGTCTGGTCTTTGCCTGATCGGTGCCAGTCTGTGATCCAGAGAATTCTCCCCATGCAATCCATGGGGCCTGCCTGCCTCGGGCTTCCAGACGGGACCCAGGCTGTTCTGAACATTCACCCCAAAAGTGCAGTGAATTCAAAGCAGGTCTGGTCCGGGAAACGAACTAAAAACCCCTCCCTGGCGTTCGACTGTGACATCCTAACTAAAAAAAAAAAAAAAATCACAAATCAAAGACAAAATGAAAACAAGCCAGAATTCTCCTATCTCCGTGTGAGCTGGAAACCAACTGCAAAATGTCACACCTCCCCTCAGTGTCTGACCTCAAGGGAGGCTGAAAAAGGAGACTCCAGAAAGGGAATTCCTTCTCCCATCAGAGTCCTCCCCAACCCACTTCCAATAAGCTGGTTTAAACCTCAGCTCTGCCATTTGACCAGCAGAAGATCTGAGGCAAGTCCCTTACATCAGGGGTCCCCAGGCCGTAGGACCGGTACCGGTTCGTGTCCAGCTAGGAACAGGACTGTACAGCAGGAGGTAAGTGGCTGGGAACAGAGCTCCTTCCACTGTCAGATCAGCAGCGGCATTAGATTCTCATAGGAATGCAAAACCCTACAGCTAACTACGCATAGAGGGATCTAGGCTGCACGTTCCTTATGAGAATCGAATGCCTGATGATTCGCCCCCACCCCCTCCGTTCGTAGAAAAATCGTCTTCCGCAAAACCGGTCCCTGATGCCAAAAAGGTTGGGGACTGCTGTCCTAGTGCCTCCTCCTTCTGACACCACCGCACCCTGTGAACGATACACACTTAATTCTCTAGTGCGCTAGTGTCAGACACTAAGTAAGCGCTCAATAAACGGGCCTTCCGTTGTTTTGACAAAAACAAGGGAACATACTTTAAAGTATGCAAGGATTTCAGGGGCGCCAGATTAACTCTGCAAAGGATAGAAAGAGCCAAACACAACAACTTCTCCAAGAAGAGAGGTGAAAAGTGAAAAAAGGGCCAAGCACACCACCTAACCTCTAGTTGCATGACTCCTCAGGCTCCAAGTGGTGGGTAAGAGCTACGGGTGTGAGACAAGGAAGCGCAGCCACGCAAATGTCACCTGGCCTTGATGTAGGATCCTGTGGAAGATCTCGGTGGGCCTCACTGCCTCCCACTGCAACCACCACCGGGCTATTTGTAGTACAAGGAGAACACCCAGATTCCAAAGTTCGAGACCCGCAGCCCCACCACCGCCCAGGAGACGGGATCCCAAGCCAGCCAAGCCAACAGGATGCCACTGTTTACCCTCGGCTTGCAACTCGGCCACCACCGCGCAATCAAGGAACCTTTCCAAGTGTCCAGTGAAGGGGCCGGGGACCCCGCGATCCCAGTCCGGAGCACCTAGGGCCCGCGATCGCTGGGGGTGGAGGGGTTCGGGCACGGTCCAACCAGGTCCCTGCTTCTGCTCTGGGCCTCGGTGGCGGGCCCCACACCCCGCGCCCCTCGAGGCTCCTCCCTGCCGGGGCCCGCTGGCCACAGGGGCGCCGGTGACCCCGCTGGCAAGAGGCGGCGTCGGGTCGACCCCCGGGATCGCGAGTCCGAGCCGACCCCGCCCAGCACCAAGGCCGGCAAGGAGGGAGCAAGTGGACCCGGGTGGGGGGGGCGGGGCCCATCCCCAGCACCCCTCGCCGACTTCCCGGTGGGAGGCGGCTCTCGATTTACAAGCGAAAAGGCGACCGGCAGGGAGGGGCGTTTCCGGGGGTG
>NW_007249825.1:0-6213 GCF_000164805.1 Carlito syrichta | reverse complement strand
AAATAGGAATCGCTCTATTTACGCAGCCCGCAGGAGCGTCGTGAAGATTAATGCCTGTGAAATGTGCCTAAGCTCAAAACCATGCCCAGATTCTACTTGTAGGCGCTTACGTGTGCGTATCGCTGTCCGTACAGCCAGACACACTCGTACTGACTGCCCTCCCCAAGTGACCATTCCGTGATCTGCAGGCCGCAGAGAGAGAGGCACCGGGCCGGCTGGGTGTGCTCCCGGGACACGGAGGAGCACGGCTGGGAAACCTCGTTGGCTGGGCCTCCCCCCCGCCAGGCAGGCCGCAGGCGGACTTCTGGAGGAGGGGGCAAAGGCGTCTAAAAATCACCCACATGAGGAAGGACTCACCCCAGCGCATCGGGCAGGCGCCCCCAGGCTCGGCCCTCCGACCTCCCTCCGGGTCCTGGAGAGCCCTGTCCCCCCCCCCCGACCCAGGGACCAGCCAAGCCCCCTCCCCCCCACGCCGGTACCGTGCCAGGAGCCCACGCGACCCGTGCGGCCCGGCCGCAGGGCCTCCCTCGTGCCACCAGCACGGTTTCTCCGAGCAGAGCAAGGCCACGTGACCGCGCCGAGGACCCCGCTGGGCTCCCCAGGGGCCGCTCCGCTCCAGGCTGAACATTCTCAGTTCCCTCCGCCACTCGTGCCCGGGACGTGGTTTTACGAGCTCTCCCGGGTCCTGTCCGCCGCTGGCTCTGGCTGCTCTCCAGTCGGCAGGCCAGGAGCTCACTGCAGCCACACCGCGTGGGGTGGGATGCCCACCATCCAAACGGACCTCCCAGCACAGCCCCTGCCGGCTCCCACCTTGGCCTATCTGGGCCAGAACACGCAGAGGGTTAACTGACTTTGTTTGCACTTCCAGACTGGCTACACGAAAGACCATCCATCAGCAAAAGAATAAACTCACAGCCAGAGTTCATTTTAAAGGAAAGGTGCACACACCCTTTCCTGGCCTCTCCCCTGGCCAGCAAAGTAACTTGGCCGACGGTTTCGCCTTCCCCCTCCTTCCATGCTCTCCCCTCCCCCCCCACACACCTGGGGCAGATACAATACTGTCATTTCCAGGTTTGATCCTGCCCATTTACACCTGTGAAAGAATGAATTCTTTGCTAGCCTCAACATTTGGGCCAAGATTTTTTAAACTGCCATATTGGGGGGGAAAAAAATGCCATTAGGCCCGAGGAGTTGACCTCCATGATCTAGACCTTCGGTTCCTTCCAGAGAAACTTCCGCGGATTCTGTGACTCCATAATGAAGTTTTTGTTTGTCCTGGGCTCGGACAGATTGCTGGAGGCCAGATTTCAGGCATGGCTGAAGCGCAGCCGTGATTAGTTAGACTTTACAAGCCCTGAGCTCGCCTGGCATGGCCGGAAGACCCACATCCACCATCTCTGTGACACATCTTTTAACAAGGCCCTTCAAAGCTTCTGCCACAACCTGGGCTGGGGATAAGTATGGCCACTATTTCCAGACAATCTTTCAGCCAGCTGACAGTTTCTTGTAAGTCATAATTAAGGATATGTTCTAATGCAAGAAGCACATTTCTGCTGATCAGAAGAGAGCTTTTGAAGGGAATACAAATCCACAACATAATGGAAGGTGAATTTTTTTTTTTAATTTTAGGATTTTTAAAACCACAATGGAGGAAAAAGCTCTGCCCTTCCCCCTCCCCACAGTGCTCACCTCTAGGACTTTTCTGGACTCACGGAAGCCAATACGACCAAAGGCGAGGCTGGCCACCAGAGTCAGACAACGGCTATTCGGGGTTAACATCCTTTAAACACCAACTGCGCTTTGGGAGAAATGAAGGCTCTATTATTACCTAGGACAAAAGTCACAAGTCCCTGTAAAACCAAAATCATCACTTGCCCCATTAATAAGGACCCAAGCATTTCATCACGATTTTTGTGAATATTAAGCTCACGCTAGGTAACCATGTAGTTAGGTAAACAGCTAAAGCAGGTCTTTCTAAAACATTCACTGAGGGAGGGACAAGGCTAGATACATTTGGAAACTGCAACTGGCCCGAAAGTTCTAGCCAAGTGTAGTTGCAAAAAATCTAAAAGGCATCGGCACACAACAGTAGCCCACCATCTGTATTGATTCCACTTGGGGTAAGGGCTGGACAGCAAGGGGACAGGAATGCACGTCCCTCAGGTCCCACGTGGAAGCAAAGGGGCTTTGTGGATAGAGGGAGAAACCCTTCCAGCTGCGTTCCAAAACTTGAACATCCAGCAAAACTCATTTAACTGCCCTCTCCCTGATGCTACAAACAGATCAAAAACCACTTCAAGTGAGGAGGGGAGTTAAGAATAAATACAGCCGCCTTCCTGTGACTTAAGATGCCTCCGTTCCTGAGGTTGACTATTATTTCTTAAAATCGCAGGTTAAGGGTGGGGGGGTAGAGTCTGTTTACACTTTCCTTGAAAAGCTTTACTATCTGCTTTTAGAATCTTTCCTCCAAAAAGCAGATGAGGGAGCAGAGAAAGCACACGGAGTTCCCCAGCAGTCCAGAAAAGACCACCTTCTGCGAAGAACTCTGGAAAGGGGGCAAGCCAGATTTCCACGCTGGGCAAAGACAGATGAATGTACCCCTGGTTCCCATCCAGTCTGCGGCTCCTGAAGTTTCTGTGCTCTCCAGCAGTTAGAAGAATGAAGGCGAAACTGCCCCTTGGCTCCCATGGACAACATTCCACACAAACAATGGCCTGGCGCTCTCTCTATTGTACATTCTGTATTCATTTGTGAATTCTCCCCCCCCCCTTTTTTTACACAATGTGCAAAGCCCTTCTTTTCACAGGCGAAGTTCTGAATGCCCAAGTGCAGCCATAATTTAGGCTTTAAACAGTAATAATGATAGCTAAAAGCAAACTCCAGATTATGCCCCAACATTAATTTGTGAATATCATTAGAGTCACACTGATGGCTTTTGGACAGTCTCCATTAAGTCGTGATCAAAAGAGCCACTGAACACCTTAAAAATGGTTCTGAAGTTTTTAGCAATGATTAAATATAATTTTCCAAACCCAGAGATAGGGTTTTAAAAAAAAAAAAACCCTTTCATAAGTCTTTGATACATATTCCATCAAACACAAACCTGAATAAAAATTAACTTCAAAAGATGAAACTGGATGGGGGTAGAAGCCTTTGCATTTTTCCTTCTTTCCAGGAGTGCTGTAACTTTAACTTGCAGCAGTGTAAATTAGGACATGCTCACCAGCTGTAAGGGAGAAAACTGATATCTGCCCAGGCAGTACAGTCTCTGAGAGTGTATCCATTCCAGCATTTTCCTGTGCCAACTCAAAGTTCTCACCAGGGGAAGTACACACAAGCATTCCTCAGCTAGCGATTCACAGAAAGACTCTTGGGGAATAAGACACCCCAATATTTCACCATATAGGGTCACTTCTGCTAAGCACAAGTACTTCTTTGTAAAGGGTCAGGCGAAGTGCCTTCTCATTTTTTAATTACCACAAAAATGTGTCCCGCCCTGTGTAATGAAGCTATCGTCCAGACCGTGGAAATATTACCTGAGCCACGGATACATCTCGCTGACCAACCATGTGCCGCTGTGTGAATATATACTTGTGGCCTGTATCAGGGACCCAGGACACTTGGGCGGCTGCTATCCACCACAGAAAGATTATTAACAGAGGGGCCCAGGCTGCACACACATACGTTATGATGACAGCCACTCTATATTGAAATGACAGTGGTAACAAATGACAACTGAGACCACCATCCTACCACTGCCGTAAACTCTTTGAAATTTTTCCATTTAGGAAAAACGTGGAGTGCAAAGGGTGTGACTCTGCCTTCAGAAATGATTCATGACATGAGTGAACTGCTGGCAAAGGGCGTTCGGGTGCTAGATCTCAGTGGGACTGCTCTCTCAGAGTGGTGCTTTTTGGTGTCCTCTCCATAGTGTGAGCAATGCTGAGGCTCCCTTGGCTTTAGTATTTTAAGAGTTCATATCATATTTTTTTTAAAATCCAAGGCATTCCTTGCTCAGGACATATTTTATACACGCATTCATTTACCTCCTAGCCAGCTACTATTTGTTTCATCTAATCTTTCTTAAAAACACTTTGGGAGGCAGAGGCGAGAGGATTGCCTAAGTCCACGGGTTTGCGGCCAGCCTGGGCAACATGGCAAGACCTCAACTCTACAAGTAAAAAAAAAAAAAAAAAAAAAAATGCTGGGCGTGGTGGTGCACACCTGTAGTTCCAGCTACTTGGAAGGCTGAAGTGGAAGGATCGCCTGAGCCCAGGAGGTCGAGGCTACGGTGGCTGGGTGGCTGGGAGTTGTGGTAGCCGTGAGCGTGCTGCTGCACCCCAGCCTGGGTGACTCCAATTCAAACAACACAAATAAACAAACAAAAAGACACTTTCTAGACTTATGAGTAAGATTCATATTTGGAGTTTTAAAAGTTAAATTATTGGTTATCCTCTGAAAGGGTCACTGATGGACTAGTTAATAATTATACAGATGGCAAGTTTTACTGTTTCATCTTGTGTACACGACCAGATTAACAATGGCAGGGAAAGCAAACGCAGCTCAGCGGGGACAGGAACAGGTGTGCCCCACGTCTTAAAAGGCCCAAATATCTCACAAAGTATGTCACTTGTGTGTTTTTACAATGGCAGGAGTGTTTATTTCTAAGTAGCCGGGCTTTCTTGCCGTTCTTAACTTTAAAGAGACGTACTTTGTAAACCGCCTCATCACTGAATCGAAGAGTAAGCCCCAACACGTAAGTCGTCACTCATGCCTAGCAAGAAAACGCTTTTGAGGGACAAGGAGGCTTTATGAAATCAGTTAAGAAAAGGTAATTCACCCTGCCCCTCCCCCCCGCCAAGAGAACACCCACTCAAGGGTCAGTTTCAAAGATCCCAAGTGAAATCGTAAATAACTTGCTGGGCTCTGCCCTGGACCCGCAGAGCCTTATTAAACAAGACACAAATAGAGAGAGAGGGGCTAGGCAATACACCCTTCACCTTATCTTTGCCAACGGGGGCGAAAAAAATCAAGCCCAAAAGCACCCTGTCAGGTTCGGAACAAGCCCCAAACCCAAGATCTTTTAATTCCCGCTAATAAACGGCCTTCCATGGGGACGTGGCTGGGTCCCCCTACCCTTGGGGCACAAAAAACCAATCAGCGCCATAAATTCCCCTGGCTTTCAACCCTCTCTCCCTTGTACTGAGGGCAGGGTGAGGGGAGGGGGTGACCCGACATCAACACACACACACTCTACAGAAATATGCTGGCTTATTTCCTTTGTTTGCTCATGTTATACTTGATCAAGTGTGAACGATTAAACTGGTTTCATTAAAGGCAAGTGCATTCACCGCTCACATCCAACTTCAATGGCAACTGTAAGCATATTTTGCAAGGGGAAGGGCCTGCTTTTTTGCTTGAAATCTACCATCTCATTAACTTTTCTTTGGGGGGCAATAAAAAAGGCACTAGGGGTTTTTCAGGAGAATGTCAGAGCAGTTCTGAGATCTGACGCCAGACAAAAGAATATTCAGTGTTTCAACTCTAAGATACAGTCCCTGCTACTTAAAAAAGGAAAAAGAAATCCTGTTTCAATATTAAAGCAGCTATGACTGAAAATGTTTAATTAGCATGTTGACTATTACTTTATAACTGCCGTACGAAGTACTCTTTGAAATCAAGCAATGATAATAACAAGACCCTTTAAAGTCCCATCACTTCAAGAGGCAAAAGGCTCATTTTTAAAAAGGGGTGCAAGACTTCGGAATTCTCCAAAGTACTTGAAAACGAACTAGATCTACTCTGAGAACCCTCGAGGCAAAACAGCAATCTTAGGTACCGAGCACGAGGCGATTTTTAAACCGTCTTGGAACCCCAGCACCTAATAATTAAAAAAAAAAAAAAAAAAGCCTGGCTTTTTGGAAAGAGTGGTCTGAGGGTTGGTATATTTCGCCCAAGTGAGAAGGCAGAAAGAACTACTTCGTAAACTTCCCCAAAATACAGCGTCCCCTCAAAATTATCCATGTCAGCTAAAAATATACCCGTCTCCAGAATCTCCAACAGAATTGCAAATAAGGCATTGAGCATCTTCAATTCCCGATGCATATTTATAGCCCAGGATTCTCTTGTCTCCCTCTCCAGCCGCTCGCCTCGGACTCTCTAAGAACTTAGCCCGGTCTCCGAAGGACAAAACCGGGGGCGCCGGCCGCGGAT
>NW_007249824.1:4102-6128 GCF_000164805.1 Carlito syrichta | reverse complement strand
TGATGGCCTCATTTTAACCTAGCCACATCTTGAAACACCCTGGTTCCAAACAGTCACATTCTGAGGTCCTAGGGGTTGGGACTTAACGTGAGGGTTATTTTGTGGGTGTTTTTTTTGAGTCAGACTCTCTTGTCTTCCAGGCAGGGGCACCGTGGCGTGCTCAAGGCCACTGCAGCCTTGACCTGCTGGGCTCAGGTGCTCCTTCTGCCTCAGCCTTCCAAGCAAGGGGGTTTACACGTGTATTCATTCCATGAACTTATTGTGTAGTGGTGGAATGGGGTCTCAGGTGCCCGATCCCTGGATGGTGAACATGGTGCCCCATAGGTAGTTTCTGAACCCTGTATCCCCCCTCACAACTTACTGGTGTCCCCAGTGCATATAATTTCCTTGGCCTTATTAGGCATACATCCCCACCTACACTTGTTAATTTTTATCTTTGCACTTTTACACCTCTAATTTCTTTGTCTATTTTCCTGAAAAATAAAATGTAAATATAAGCAATAGTGAAACATCAAATCTAAGCATAAAGATAGTACAGGAATGAACAGGAATGTGACAGTTGACTTGGGTCAAATCCAGCCCATTGTCTGTTTTTGTAAATAACATTTTTTTTTGAGTTGGAGTTTCACTCCGTCACCCAGACTCGAGTGCAGTGGCCACTCCCACCACTGCAGCCTCAACCCACTGGGCTCTGGCGATCCTTCCACCTCAGCCTTCCAAGTAGCTGGAATTACAGGTGCTACCATGCCCAGCTGATTTTTGATTTATTGTAGAGATGAGGTCTCGCCAAGTTGCCCAGGTGGGTCTTGAACCCGCGGGTTCAGGAAATCCACTCACCTCAGCCTCCCAAAGGTGCAGGATTACAGGCTGAACCACCGAGCCTGGCTGTAAATAACATTTTATTGGAACCTGGCTTCCCTCTCATTTACACATTGTCTATGACTGCTTTAACACCACAAGTGCAGCTGTTGGGAGCCAGCCATGGAGGCCTGCCTGCTGACAAAGTCTAGGGGGCTGAAGACCCCAGGTCACAAAATGAACCTGGGCAGCTGAGACCCTTGCTTCTTCTACTTTTGTTATTGGTGCAGCCAAAAAATTCTGTACAGTCCAAGGATGGAAAGTAAAATTCCATTCACACCTCCATTACCCCTTGTAAAAAAGCAGAAGGGGAATTCATGAAAAATTACCTTCCCTTCATTTGAATTCCTCCCTAGGTTTCCATGTCCCCAGCCTCCTGGAATTAGATCGTGAAATCACTTGATTAAACATTGTAATTGGGAAAATTGTTAAAAAAATGAGAAGGTGCTCAATTTAATGTTTGTCAGGGAACTCACTGGCCTTGCCAGGAAATTACCAATAGGGATTTTACATATCATAGGCGGGTAGATAATTACTTGTAAGATTTTATGTCTTCTGATTGGTGACTAATTGAAGAAATCTGAGAAGCTACAGTTTGTATTTTTAGCAAAAGTGCCAATGCAAAAATTACTTTTACTTAATTTCTTAATCTCTACATGTAGTGTATTATGCTTAAAAAATTAACAATCACATAAATATTAGAGCACCCTTGCCTTTACTTCCCTTTGTTAAGAAGACTTCTAATTCTGGTTAGGGATTGAACTGAGATGACTTGAGCCTGGGAGACCTTTTGTTTTGCAAACGTTGAAGCTCATTCTCCCTGGTAGATTATAAATACCAGGTGTAACATTGTGGAAAACTAGTCAGGCCAACTTGGAAAACTCCTCAGGCCGACTTGCGGCTAAGAAACCTTGAAAATGTTGTTTTACCCCAGCTAGTTTCAAATTGCTGTGTGAAGGTCACCGGTGTCACTTGTTAATCTATGTGATAATTATAGTGCTTAGAACTTGGTAGAGATTTGTCATGTAATAGTTATAGGAATAAGTAAGTTGTGTATGGACATTCAGAAATGGCAATCATTTAAAAATGTTAGAAGTGAGCCAGGCTCGATGGCTCAGCCTGTAATCCCATGCCTTTGGGAGGCTGAGGTGAGTGGATTGCCTGAGCC
>NW_007249824.1:3207-4053 GCF_000164805.1 Carlito syrichta | reverse complement strand
TCTACAATAAATCAAAAATTAGCCGGGCGTGGTAGCGCGCATCTGTAGTTCCAGCTACTTGGAAGGCTGAGGCAGAAGGATCGCTGGAGCCCAGCAGGTCGAGGCTGCAGTGACTGGGAGCAGCCACTGCACTCCAGTCTGGGCAACAGAGTGAGACTCCAACTCAAAAAAAAATGTTAGAAGTTTATAAAATTTATAGTTAATGATAATGTTTTAAGATCAAAACAGGATGAACAAAGATACATTGCCTGTCTGGTCCCTTAAATTGAAACTTATTACCTTGAAAACAAAAAACATGTAGGCTATACAAGGAATTGGAAAAGACATTAAATCAGCATTTATCCTGCTTGCAGCAGAGTGAGTGTCCAAGATTTTTCTACTGCACCGACGTCATCCCTCTTTCAGAAAACCCTGACCCACTGGAGCTGGGCTCCGGCATGTAGCCATGTAGCTATGGTGGGGAGAAAACAACCCACTGAGCCTAAACTCACTGGCCTTTTTCCAGAAGTTTGTTGACCCCCTCTTTATCCAAATATATACATATATGATGGAACATTCTGCAACCATAAAAAAGAGCAAAATTATAACTTCACAGATACCTGGATGGACTTAGAGTCTACAATACTGAGTGAGCTATCACAGAAACAAAGAACTGAGTACCCCATGTTCTCTCTCATAAGTGGACCTTGAATGACGATCATAATCCTATAGGGAAAGAATTGGCAGTAGCAGTAAATTGTAGGGGGTAGGGTTGGGGAGGTGGGATTGGCAGGAGTGGGAATCTGCCTGGGGAAGGAGGGCACACCTCATCAACAAGGGAACCTGCATGATGAACATTTGTGTATC
>NW_007249824.1:0-2822 GCF_000164805.1 Carlito syrichta | reverse complement strand
TCTGTCGTTCCAACTCCTTGGAAGGCTGAGGCGGAAAGATCACCAGAGCCCAGCAGGTTGATGTTGGGGTGGCCATGAGCGTGCCCCTGCACTCCAGCCTAGGTGATGGAGGGAGACTCCAACTCAAGGTTAAAAAAAAGAAAACTCTATGTGTATGAGATTAAGTGATAGTCCCATGGTTGTATGCAATGTGTCAGGATCAAATCAGGGCAATCAGCAGGCCCATCTGCTCCAACAGAGGTTGTTTCTGTGTTCTGAACATTCAGCATCCTCCCCTGGCTCTTTGAGACTATGTAGCAAATTATAGTGACCCATGTTCACCCTGCCTGCACACCCAAGCTCCCTTCACCCCAGTTGTAACTTTGTATTGATTCACCAACCTCTGCACACCACACTTACTAGCCACTGACACCCACATTTCTACTTTCTGCTTCTATGAGCTTGATTTTGGTTTTTTTTAGTTAGAGTCTCACTCTGTTGCCCAGATTGGAGTGCAGTGGCCTCTCCCAGCTACCGCACCCTTGACCTGCTGGGCTCCGGCGATCCTTCTGCTTCAACCTTCCAAGAAGCTGGAACTACAGGCGTACGCTACCACGCCCGGCTAATTTTTGATTTAATGTAGAGATGAGGTCTTGCCAAGTTGCCCAGGCAGGATCGAACCCACAGTCTCAGGCAATCCACTCACTTCAGTCTCTCAAAGTGCGGGATTGCAGGTTGAGCCACTGAACCCAGCTGAGCTTGATTCTTGTAACATTCAATATGGGTTGGTGGCTGACTGACTTCACATGATGTGCTCCAGGCTCATTCATCTGGCTGCGCATGACAGGATTTCATTCTTTTTATGTTTTTATTTTTTGGAGTGGGAGTCTCACTCTGCCACCCAGGCTGGAGTGCAGTGGCACGCTCATGGTCACTGCAGCCTTCACCTGCTGGACTCAGGAGATCCTCCTGCCTCAGCCGTCCACATGGCGGGAATTACAGGCACTCGCGACCTCACCTGACTCATTTTTTTATTTATTGTAAAGACGAGGCCTCGCCAAGGCCCAGGCTGATCTTGAAACTCCCGGGCTTGGGCAGTTCTCTTACCTCTGCCTCCCAAAGTGCTGAGATTACAGGCATGAGCCACCACACCTGGCTGGATTTTATTATTATTTTAATGACTGAATAGTATTTAACTGTATAGTACAAACAGGAATTGCAAAAAAAACACACATTTTAAGAGATGTTATCTATGTATCACTTTCTGAAGTTGAGTTAAGGTAGCAGTGTGTAATTGCAAAAGTCAAATGTGACTTGTATTTATCTGTTGTTAGTGGTACATATTGAGTATTACAATGTTAATACCGTATTTTACTTTTTTGGTTACATCATATTTTATATATATATATATATATTTAGTTTTTTATTTTAAAAATGTGGGGTACAATTCAGGGTTAGGTTATCAAACGTTGAATATGCAGGTACCCTTGTTGATGAGGTGTGCCCCTCCCTCCCCTAGCAGTTTCCCTCAACTGCCAATCCCACCCCCCTCCCCTGGCAGCTTCCTACTACTGCCAATCCCTCTCTCATAATATTATGATAATTGTTCAAGATCTGCTTGTGAGTGAGAACATGTGGTACTCAGTTCTTTTTTGTTGTATTTTTTACTTTAAAGATGTGGGGTACAATTCAAGTCTGGGTCTATAAGTGTTCAGGATGCAGGCAGCCTTATTGATGGGGTGTGCCCTCCTATCCCCTTCACCCCTGGTGAATTCCCACTAGTACCAGTCCCTTTCGTATGGAATTACAATAATTGTTTAAGATCCACTTATGGGTAAGAACATAGGATACTCAGTTCTTTGTTTCTGTGAAAGGTCTCTCAGTATTAAAGACTCTAAGTCCTTCCAAGTTGCTGTGAAGTTCATCACTTTGTCCTTTATGACTATGTAATATTCCACCATTAAGTGTACCACATTTTTTTATCCAGTCCTCTTTCAATGAGCAGCATGGTGGGTTCCCTTATTTTGCTCTTGTGAACAATGCTGCAGTAAACATGCATGGGCAGGTATCTCTTTCATAGGGTGATTTGGGTTGCTTCGGGTATTTTTCCAGTAGGGGGATTGTGGGATCCTACGGGAAGTCGATTTTTAGACCTTTTAGGAATTGCCAAACTGTTTCCCACAGAGGCTGTACTAGTTTACATTCCCACCATTTTCCTAACTCATTCTTAGCAAAAGAGTAAAGAAACCAAGCACTTTGTCTCCCACCCTTATGGGCGCTGGTGGTCCAAGCTTTCCTTCGGGGACCTTCTTGCCTCCCTAAGGCGTAGCCCCAGGCAGAGACCGTCAGTTGTCCTCCGAGATCCAGCCCGGTCCACGGGGAAACTCAGAGATCTTGGCTAGAAGGAAGCAAAGAGTTAACCTTAGTCCCTCACCCAGTCGGACCACAGCGGTCTGATGTATTTCCCTGGAGCCTTTCAGCATGCTGAAGTGTAGCCTCAGACAGAGCCTTCAGTTGCAACCAGGTGCCAACAGAGTCCACAGAGGGTCACCAGTTAGGAAATAAGAGAGACAGACAGATCTCAGTGGGACCTCCAAAAATGTTAGGGCATGGATGGACAGGGCGAGGCTGGAGAGGCACAGGGAGGCACGCAGCACTGCCAGGGCTGGCAAGCTGGAGGTGCCTGCTGGCAACCCAGAGATCTGAGTAGACGGAAAGAATTGAGGCACAGAAAAAGGTTAAGAAAGAAAAGTTTATTTAAAGGTAAATTCAAGAGAGAAAGAGGAGAGAGAAGATTCACCTCCCCAAGGTGGGGGAGGGGGACCAAAGCCAGGAAGCATGGC
>NW_007249823.1:255540-256856 GCF_000164805.1 Carlito syrichta | reverse complement strand
ACGGACACTTGCGCCTCCTCGCTCCCACCCACAAGGTAATTTGGTATCCGTCGGGGTCCACAGACCCGGACCCAGAGCCTCAGGCCGCCCCCCACCGCTCCTCGCAGGCTGGTGGACGCCCCGGGCACTGCTTGGAGGCGTTCCTCGAGCCGGTTGGCCCGAGTTCTCACTGTGTCCCCTGTAACGAAGGGAGAAACTCCCCGCTTCGAAGACGAGGATTCGCGCCCCAGTGCGACTCCCCGTTACACCGACAGCGCACGGGGAGGGGGAAGCTGTGTCCCCACCTCCTGGCAATGCAGTGGCAGGACGGGGAGAAGGGCGGCTGGCCTCTGGGCCACCCCGGGCTGGGTGGGGGAAGGGGAGGCCAGCTCAGAAGCTGGCTCTTCCAGCCATCCCCTCAGCCTCCTCTCCCTCCTTCTCCTTCCGCCCCCGGGCCCCCTGCCCCACCTCAGAGGGTCCCACGTGTGCGTGTGCGGGGCCTTTCTTGGGATTTTCCAAGGCTCCCTACCGCGCCGGGTACTTCCGGGCCTTGTGGGGACTGGGTTGGACGCCCGGAGCCAGCTGGGGTCTGTGCGGACTCTGGCTCCAGGAGGGCCGTCTGTCGGGCTGGGGGACTGGAGAAATTGTGCCCACAGAACGATGCCGACGTGCGATTTGGAGTGACTGAAATTGCTTATGTAGACAGCTCTCAAGGGGCGTGGGGATGCCAGCTGCAGAGTGATCCCACCTCGCCAACAAACCCCGAGCCCGCTGAAAGGAACCTTGGCTAACCCCAGTCCCGCCTGCTGTGCCCATTTCACAGATGAGCTCAGCGTGGCCCCACGAAAGGCAGAAGTGGGCTGCTCGGGCGCCTCCTCCCTGTCCCCTGGAAGCGAGCGAGGGTTGGGCCCAGCGCCGGAGTGCGCGCCCCACCACGAGGGGTCCCCGGGATCAGAGGGGCTGTTGCGCCCTGTCCCCCAGTGGCGGAGAGAGGAGGGAACGCGAGGCCGCGGTGGAAGCTCGTCCTCCGCTCCGCGCCCTCTTGGATGGCCCGCCCCAGGGTCCCCAGGGCGTCCCAGTGACTCTTCTGAGAGTCGAGTCTCCCGCAGGGCCCAGCGGAGGGATGTGCCCAGGACGCGGCTCCAGGACCGTCGCGGTTCTCGCCTGGGCCCGGGATCCCTAAGGGGACGAGGACCGGCGTACGTGCGTGCGCGTGTCGCTGTGCCATCCTTTCCCCGCCCAGTTCTTGCGCTCAGGGTGCGGCCGCACCCCCGCCTCGGGCAAGGGTCCAGCGAGGAGCTGCCCAGGGTCGGGGCGGTGGCCGCTCCGTCCTGTCC
>NW_007249823.1:237649-255081 GCF_000164805.1 Carlito syrichta | reverse complement strand
CCCCCCCCCCCGCCCCCAGGCCCGGCATTGATTCGGCGACTTACAGTACATCGCATTAGCCCTAATGGTTCAGCTGATGATTCGACTTCTTTTTCGTTAAAAGCCGCCCCCTCGCTCTGCTCGTCACCCCTCCTCTGCCTTCTCTCTCGGCCGCACCGGCCCCTCCGCGTCGCGCCCAAGCCCGGCGCTGTCGGGACCCGCTGGCCCTTAGAGACGCGGCTCCTGAAACCCGGGCGCGCGGCACCGAGGCGTAAACGCCCCTGGCGGAGCGCGCTCCCCCAGGTGGGGTCGGGGAAGGATCGCGGCAGTTTGAGCCCCTCGAGCACCCCGGGTCCCCGGTCTCGTGAAGTGCGCAGCTGGGAACCAGTCCCCCCAGGGACGTCCGAAGTCAGAACCGCGGAGCCACGCGGAAGCTGAGACCCCTGTGTCCCCAGGACTCCAGGCCTCTGGGCTGCGGGTTCCACAGACGGGGACGCCGAGGACGTGCTCGAGGACTTCCGGGCGGAGCTGGGCTGGAACCCGCGCCCCGCGGGGGGTGGAGACTCCGGCTGGGACCCGGGAAACCGGGCACCACGGGAAAGCCATGGGGGCAGGAGAGAGGGAGGCCCCCAGTCAACACAGAACGTCACTCGGGCGAAGGCCGCCTGGCCTGACTCCCTCGGACCCAGGCTCGGACTTGACAGGGCCCGACGGGCTCTGGGCGCTGCCAGGAGGGAGGGGCGTGCCGGCCCGATGTGTCCCCGACGCCGCCCGGATGGCTGGACTGCGTTTTATTTCATAAGAAAACCCTGTTCGTTGTAGAACATCCAGAAAATACAGGCAATGGAAAAAAAAAAAAGGCCTCCCAGATCCGACTACTTGGACACAGCCAGAGTTTTAAATATTTTTTTTTTACGATTATGTATTTATTTTTTAAGTGCACAATACACTGCCGTGGCTCGAAATACGAACATATAGCCAGGTAGGCCCGCCAGAGGCTCCCTCCCTGCCTTCTTACTTAAAAAAACAAAACACCCCCTCCCCCTTTTTTAAGGGAGGAGGTCTAGCTACATTGCCCAGACTGGTCTCGAACTCCTAGCCTCAAGCGATCCTCCTTCCCTGAGCTCTCAAAGCTCTGGGATTACACGCGGGAGACCAGCGGCGGGAGGCCAGCCTTCTTGAAGACGGGAGGTGAATTTTCTTCCGGAGAGAAGCACGCAGCATCTTATTTAAGAGTGCAGTCTGATGGGTTTTGAGAAATGCGCCCACCTGGTAGCCACCACCCACACCCTCCACCCCTCTTGTTTTGAGAAAGAAGAATGTCTGCATAGATGCCTAGAAGATTTACACGCAGAGAGACCCCACGCCTGGTCCTTCCTCCTCCTCTTCTGCAAGCTCTCCGCTCTGCCTGCCAATCTAGAAGCCACC
The DNA here is from genome assembly GCF_000164805.1 of Carlito syrichta. Classification (NCBI taxonomy): domain Eukaryota; kingdom Metazoa; phylum Chordata; class Mammalia; order Primates; family Tarsiidae; genus Carlito; species Carlito syrichta. Next base: position 253,674 of record NW_007249823.1, on the reverse strand, counting down.
ACCAGGAAAGATCCGCCTCCCCCCACAGCCCTTCCCCACGATGGGATGGCGCCCTGGGTGTTCACTCTCTCCAGAGGACACTGCACTCTGGAGGGCAGCCCGAGGACAGACGGGTGACCGGACCACAAAAAAGCCTGGAGGGCCGGGTACACCGGCGACAGCAGGGAAGCGCTAGTATTAGGAGAAAGCCTGTGATCCTGGCTCACACGCCCCCATCCCCTCACCCCCTCCCCTAGGCCGAGCTCCGCCCCCCAGACCCGACCCTCCGCGCTGCCAGCTCTGCGGTCACCGCCTTCTGTTTCTCACAGCTCCTGCTACCCTGTCTTCCTCTTTTCTGCGTTTGCTTTTTCTTTTTTAAAGATATCTGCCCGAGACTGCTGGGAGGTGGGAGCTTCCTAGCTTACCTCGGCCCAGAAGCACTCAGGGCCCTTCCCTTCCCACAATGCTGCTCCCCCCTCCCATCCCCACTCCCGTGATCCAGGCAGCTTCCATCCAAAAACACCCTTGGAGCGGGGCGTGAGCTAGGAGCACATGTGTTTTTTCTCTAATCCTAGCGTCCCCCTAGAGCTGCAAGCAGCCTTTCCCCCTGGCTTCCTCTGGTCCTGCCTCTCGTCTGTCCCCAGGCCCCCTCCAGAGCGGGGTGTCTTCTGGAGGGAGCGAACGCCCAGGGCCCATCCTGTGGGGTGGGGCGGGGGTGGGGAGCCGCCTGGCTGGCAAGCCCCTCCTGCTCTCAGCTCCGCCCAGACCCCGCCCTCAGAGCCCAACGCCCCGGCTTCTGCAGCCAGCAGGCAAGTCACCCCCGCCCTCCCTGGTCCCCACGCTCTCCAGGCCCTCACAGGCGTGTTTCCGGGGAGCTCCGCCCTGCTGTGCTCCACATGCCCGGAGATGTCCGAGCCCTTCTCCGCGACTTCTGGGTCACACGTCACCTATCACTCCTGGTTCACACAGACTGGGGACCGGGAAGGGGGAGCATCCCTGGGCGAGGTCTTGTCAGGTGCCAGCGAGCCACCTTCCTTATCTCCCACCAGGGCTCCTGTTCACCGGACAGCCAGCGTCCCCCGCTCCGCGGGGGGACCCCCCACCCGACAGCACACGGGTTGCTTTTCATTGCACCACTCGACGTTCCGTGTGATCATTGTCCAATTCCCCGGTGAGGCCGTGAGCTCCTCAGGGGCAGGAATGAGGCTCTGTCACCCCAGCACCCCGCTCGGGGCCGCCGCGCAGGTGCTGGGTCACCCGCTGTTGAATATTGGGTGTATGAGCTGGGCTACGTCTTCACCGAGGCTATAGCGCAGGTCAGCCGCGCATGGCCGAGCAGCTGAGGCTGGAGTTTGGATCTGGAATGAGTCTAACGATGGGGTCTTCTGGGAAGGAGGCTGGATGGGGAGACTGACAGGTACAGCTGCCCTGAATAAATGAGGGAGGGGCTGAGTGCCCGGGGAGGACATTGGGTGGGCGTGGGTGTTGTGACTGAGGACTGCTGGGTAGTGATGCATGACACTCTACATGTGTGTTCTGTGCACAAGAAAGGAGGGCAGGCTGGGCTTGGTGGCTTAGCCTGTAATCCTGGCAATTTGGGAGGCCAAGGCGAGTGGATTGCCTGAGTCCATGGGTTCGAGACCAGCCCGGCAATTTGGCGAGACTTCATCTCTACAATAAATAAAAAATTAGCTGGGCGTGGTAGCACGTGCCTGTAGTTCCGGCTAATTGGAAGGCGGAGGCAGAAGGATCACTGGAGCCCAGTAGGTTGATGCTGGGGTGGCCGTGAGTGTGCCACCGCACTCCAGCCTGGGTGGCAGAGCGAGACTCCACCCCCCCTACCCCCCAAAGAAAGGAGGGCAGGGAAAGAAGAAATGAGTGCGTCAGGTAGGCTGGGTTAGCATTGTTGATGGGATTGCTTTTCACACTCCTGTGTTTGCAAGGCTATTTCGGGATGGAGAACATATCCATCCCTCACTGCTCTTCTGGCTACACAACTAGTTTAAAGATTGCTGGATGGGCTGGAACTGTTATTGCTGTTGTTACCTTATACTCCATGTGTTTAAACATTTATCTTCATATTGTTCATAGGAATTAGTTAGGGTTCTCCAGAGAAGGAGCACCAATAGGATAGATAGATGACAGGTGGAAAGGTAGATGATAGGTAGAAAGATGATAAAGAGAGAGAAAGATTGTTATATGAATGATGGATGAATAGATGTAGATGATAGGTAGATGTTGGATAGATAGATAGAGGATAGGCTGATAGACGGTAGATGGGTGATAGATGGATGATGGATGGATAGATGTTAGATGACAGATAACGGAGAAATAGGTGATCAGTAGATAGACAGATGGATAGTTACACGATAGATAGTTGTTGGGCAATAGGTAAATGGGTAGATAGGTGATAGGTAGATAGATGACAGATGGAGAGAGAGATCGGTGACAGATTATAGATGGATAGATGATTGATAGAATAATGATTGATAGATGGTAGCTAGACGATAGATGGCTATACATAAATTATATATAATAGAGAGGTGATATGTAGACAGACAGAGGGAGCACATGAACAGCTTTAAGGAATTGACTCACGTGGTCACTGTGAGGGTCTGGCCAGTGGAGCCTGGCAAGTCCAAATTTGCAGGCAGGCTGGTGTCAAACACTAGTTCCATGGGAGCTAGCCAGCACCCCGGTCAGGGGTTCCATGTCGCAATCTGGAAGAGAGCTCTCACTGCAAAAGCCTTCGTCTTTGCACTCAAGACCTTCGACTGGCTGGACGAGGCTAACCATCCGATAGACGGTCTTCTCCTTTTCTCAAAGTCTGCCGATACAAATCCCATCTCAACAGTCCCTTCCTGGCAACGTCTAGACTGGAGCTGGAGCAAACTGCCGGGCACCACGGCTACCCAAGTTGGCGTGTGACATGCACCATCACAGGTATTCAGGCCTCCAGGCAAATTTTAACATCCACCCTCCACAGAGAAACACACAACAGCCTCTAGAACTGGTATTTCCACCAGCATTGTGGGGAACGTGGCGATCAATCTGAGCGGCCGCTGTGAGTCTCAGGCTCTTCATCTGTCCAGGGTCCCCCAGCACAGGCCATCCCTGGGAGAAGCTTCCAGCACTTCTCTCTGGTGTAGCTAGATCTGCCCCTGCTGGACTTGTGGGCCTCTGAGGGCAGGGACAATATCCTTTGACAGGTGACCCTCAAGGCCAGGTGAGTGCAGGGAGAGGGGGCGGGCATGGCGGAGGACCAGTCCAGGGAATGGGAGGGCGGGGTCCCAGCACACTCTTGTCTCAGGCTGGTAAAAGATATCAGTGCAAAATCAAAGAGCTTTAGAGAAAGCCTGCAGGTACGCATCTGCTGTCACCTGTCTCAGGGGAGGGGCGGTGGGCCCATTCTTCCCTCGGCCTTTTCTCATTGAAGCTTCTGGATTTTAGCAGAGCCCTTCGCTGAAGACTGCCTTTCCCATCCTCCTTTGCAGCCCCTCCTGGTCACATGAGGAGGGTCTGGCCAGTGGACACAAGGAGCTGCGTGCTTGTGCAGACGGTTCTCCCCTCCTCTCCTTCCCGGCTGCCTGGGACGTGACTGTGACGGTCAGATGAGGACAAGTTACCCAGAGCCCAGCCGAGCCTCAGATGGAAGGACCTGCATCCCTGATGACCTGGTGATGACCGGAGCAGGGCCACCCTGCCCCCTGGCTTCTCTAGCTTGACTCATGATGTGAGAGACAAATAAAGCCTTCTGTCTTGTGTAAGCCACTGCAACTTGGTTTCTTCTTCTTTTTCTAAATTTTGTTTTATTTATTATTATTTTTTTCTTATTAGAGAAGGGGTCTTGCTGTGTTGCCCAGGATGGTCTCTAACTCCTGACCTCAAGCCATCCTCCCACCTTGGCTTCCCAAAGTGCTGGGATTACAGCTGTGAGCCACACACCTGGCCATGGCTTGGCTTCTATTTAAGAAACAGGGTCAGTATCCTAACTAATACAGAGGCCTTTTTAATCTGGGCTAGTTAGGACCTGTATGTGGCTGCACTAACCACAGCCATGTGAAACAAGTCTGGAGGGGCATAGCCTAGGGCTGCTGTGGCCAGGGACCCAGGGTCCCTTCTGCCCTGTTTTTCTGCCATCCTTAGTGGACCGGTTCATTCTCCAGGTCACAGCATGGCTACTGAGGCACCACCCCTCACATTCCTGTCTTATTTGGCAATAAGGGGAAGGGTGAGAGGCAAAGCTGGGCCCCCTCCCAGCCTTTCGGGATGACCCAGAGTTCCCGTCATTGGCTTCAGCTCTCATCCCTTTGTCCCTGTCTTCAAAGAGTTTCTTTACTAAAAAAGAGAAGGAAATAGATATAGGCAGGCAGCTTGGAGGGCCTGCATGGGGAGAACATTCCTGAAAAGAAGGGTGTAGGAGGTAGCCACAAGTCATCAACAAAGCTGGACACACAGCTGGGCCCCCGGCAGCTCCCCGGAGCTCAGTTGCGGGGGATGGACGTGTCTGGCCTCCCCCACCCAGTCCTGGTGGTGTCACCTCCTAGGAGGCAGGGTGGCGCTGGACAGACCGACCTGAAGGAAGCCACAGCATCCCAGCACCCCGCTCTGCTGTGTGGCTGTGGGCAGGTTCTGACCTCTCTGAGCTGCCCCTCGCTCGTCTGTCAGCAGCTGCCACAGAGGCTCCGAGGCCGGGACTGTGGTTTCTGGCTGCTCTGCTCCAAAGTGCAATGGAGCAGACGCCCAGGCAGAGGCCTGGGTCTGAGGCAGCTCCCGCGAGGTCAGCTCCCCGGCAGCCAGCGCGTTCCTGGACGTCTGCCCCGGGGAACCCATCTGTCATTTGTGTTGCAAATTGCCACTCAGTGGGCTCAAGCCAAGGCCATTGCCCAAGATAACAGGCCACAGCCCTGAATGTAGGGTCAATACTCATTACTTGAAGCCCTGCAGCCCCTGGAGCCTAGAGAAGGAGGTGGAGAGCTGGGGTCCCCAGAGGGCTCCCTCAGGCGGGTGGGGGAGGGGGGAGGTGAGCCACTATCTCTCAGTGCTGGGGGTTGCGGGACCCTTGCCTGAGAATCAGCTTCATGGGACGATCCTGCCTGTCTCCGGGGAAGTCAGAGGAACGGGTTTCCGGCTGGTGCTCCTTGAGACAGGGCACGGGCTCCAGGCCCACCTGCCTCTGACCCTCCCTGCTCCACTGCCCAGCCTTGGGGAATGACCGGAAGAAGGTGTGTGTCCCATGGTGTCCACAGGTTGCTGCCGGTGGGTGGGAAGAATTGTCTCCCCAGTGTCGGGAGGCCCCTTCATCTGAGGATCTGGAAGGAGAACTTGAACTTGGGTGGGGGTGGAGTTCAGCCTCTGTTTTGGAGGGACTCACCGAGGACACACAGCCAGTGAGTGGCCGAGATGACCGCAGGTCCCCGTCTCCCCGCTCCTTTCCAAGGGCTCCTGGCCTGGGGTCCCTGGAGCCTATGATGGTCCATGAATGGGATTTGGGGCATTTTGTTCCAAACTGGGGTGTCTGTACCTTTCTTCCAGAGAGATTCCCCCTATGTGAGGAGTGATGGCAGCTCCCGAACAGTGTGCTCAAGCCCTCCGTTTCCAGTGTGCCGCCTCCGTTTCCGTGGAGGATCCCGGCTCTCCCAGCCGGATCTCGGGGTGGGGGACACGAGGACCTGTGTGGAAGTCGGGTGGCCTGCGCTGCCCTCCTCAGATGGGCCCAGACAGCACAGCCTCGGTGCAGAGGCCCAGGAATCGGAACCAGTCGGGCCACAGCCGTGTTGAGAGTGATTGAATTCTGCGTGGAGGCACCCACCGCTGGAGCTCCGAGCTTCCCCAGGAGGCGACAGCAGGCTGTCTCAGGCCAGGGAGGCAGGCAAGGGGGAGAGGAGGCCCGGGACCCGCCATCATCCCAGCCATGAATTGGCTGTGCCCCCTTGGGTGAGTCTCTGGGCCTCTCTGGGCCTCCATTTCTCCATCATAAAACGGAAAGGCTGGCCTCCACCCCCACGTCCGAGGAGTCTTGTTTCTCGTTTGCACGGGCCCTGCTTCTGTAGGGAAAACAAGCAGGTGGGGATATGAGTCCGCCATTCGTACCAGTCACAGGTTTTGTGTTCTACCATGAAGGCCCAAACCCTCCTCAGATTCCAACCTATCCTTCCTGCCTGTAAGGGCCCACAACCAGGGGTCACACAGGCTTGGGGTCAGACATACCCGTGTCCTGTTTTCTGCCCCTGGGTGGTTGGCTGAGGTGCTGCAAGCCTCAGGTTTGGCATTTGCAAATGGACCTATGGAATTCCTGCCAGGCACTGCCCCGGGCACAGGGGCCCAGAGAAGAACTCCAGGGTCCCTGCCGGGGGAGCCCCTCCTGCTGAAAAGCCAGTGTGCCTCAAGGGGCAATACCTTCTGGGGTATCCGCCACATATGGGCACCACCTGGGGAACCAGGACAGCAGATAAGGCTGTCGGAGGCACTGTCCCTGCCTCTCCTGCCTCAGCCAAGCGGAGGAGACACCACCCAGACCAGGGAGCAGAGCCATGGGCTGGGTGAGTGCAGTGACGACACTAAGTTTTAGAGGGTGATGAGGGGGTGGCAGCTGGAAGAAGATTCCAGGCCTCCAGACCCAAGGGAGGGATGGGTTGGGGGTGGACGTGGGTGAGTCACGGACAGGTAGTGCTGGAACCTGGGAGGCCTGGTCAGGGAGTTGGCTGGGAGGAAGCCCAACCTTGACCCTGGCCAGGAGCCTGGACTTCACCCTGAGGGCTGCAGTCAGGGAAGGGGCAGCGCTTGGAGGGCCCTGATGGACCAGGGCCAGGTGGGGACTGGGGCGGTGAGAGTGGGACAGCTCCAAGCCCAGGAGATGATGACACTCCCGAATCCCCACGCCTCATGGGGGCAGGGAGGGCAGAGCTGACCAGCCCCAGGGGGTGCCATGGGCTCCCCAAGTTGTACAGGGACTCCTCAGGCAGGTGGGCCGCTGTGGGCGGGGGAAGTTGGCTCCCTGTGGGCTGTGTGAGGTCTCGGGTGCTCTGCTGAACCCCGCCTGCTTCCCGGCACAGCAGCAGGTGCTCTGAGTGGCGGCGTCTGCCCTGTAAACCAGGAGGGCGGTCCTTCCTGTCCCTCATCCTGGCAGCCTCTGCCTACAGTTGTTCCATCCCTCAGTCATTCCGCAGACGTTCACCCCGTGCCCCTGTGGTGCTAGGCCTGCCATGCCGGAGGCACTTCTTGGTGTTACCTTTGGAGCACGGGTGAGGGTGGGGAGGCTGTGGGGCGGCGGGAGAAAGACACACCCACGGCCACTCCCTTATCACCCGCCCACCCGTGTCCCTCCTGCCAGGCCCTGGGGCAGGAAGTGAGTCTCAGCTACACAGATTTTTGTTGTTTGGAGTCTGTCGCCCAGACGGGAGTGCAGTGACACGCTCCCGGCCACCGCAGCCTCGACCTGCTGGGCTCCGGCGATCCTTCTGCCTCCGCCTTGCGAGTAGCTGGAACTACAGGCGCACGCTACCACGCCCGGCTAATTTTTTTGATTGGTTGTAGAGATGAGGTCTCGCCAAGTTGCCTGGGCGGGTCTCGAACCCGCGGGCTCAGGCAATCCACTCACCTCAGCCTCCCAAAGGCAGAGGATTACAGGCTGAGCCACCGAGTCCGGCTTACACACGTATTTTGGAGGAATTCAGGTCAGCCCATGGCAGCTGCAGTTGCTATGTCCTTCCCCCAACCTCTCGAGAAGGCTTCATTGCAGGGACTCAGAGCCCCATTTTGCAGACAGGAAAATCGAGGCTCTGAGAGAAAATGAGCCCACAGAGGGGCAGCAGGCAGCAGGCAGGGGGTGGGGCGGGGAAGCCTGCTCAGGCATGTCTCCACCCCACAAGCCAGGGCTGCACTTGTGTCTGCAGCTGTGATGCGCTGGACTGGAGATCCCCCGCTGGACCCAGCCCTGCCCGTTGGAGGGGGCATTCTTCTCTTTGGTCACCAGGAAGGGGAACTTTGGGCCTTGTGCCCAGATGACTGAGTGTTGGGGAGTCCAGGCCCTCCCAGGGACAGTGGCTCCGGTCCGCACCAGCTGGGAAGAGTTCGTAAGGTGTCTCCCTGCTGCCTTGTTAACGGCCCTGGGCTCATCTGACCTGGGTCCATGTTGGGCTTGTTGGGTCTGGCTTGGTTCTTGTGGCCTGCAGACCTGTGTCTCTGCAGGGCACATCTGGAAAGGGGTGGGAGGGGTGGGAGAAGCACTCTAGGTTTGTCATAGAGCTGGTGGCACCTCCAAACCTGACCAGGGCCAAGTGGGCTCACTCCATCTACAGCACGCTTTGTGACTCTAGGCGGTTTACTTGCCCTCTCTGGGATTAGTGTCCTATTTGTAAAGCACCGGCATTGAACTAGGGCATTCCAAACACTCCACCCAGAGAAGTCAAAAGCACTCTTAAAAGTGCTACAAGCTCTATTTTTATCTTATCCACAAATCGTAGACCTGAAGGCAACATGGTCCAATAGAAAATATAATGAGAGCCACAACTGTGATTTCACTTTTCTGGTAGCTACATTAAAGAAGTAAAAAGAACCAGGTGTAAATACTCAATTTAATTCAAAATTATTATCATTTCAGTATGCAATCAATAAAAAAGCTTGAGAGATTTTCCATTTCTGGCACGAAGTCTTTGACATACGATGTGTATTTTTCACTCACAGAACGTCTCAATTCGGATGTTGAATTTTCATTGGAAATACTTGATCTGGATTTGGATGTCACAACATTCACAGTCGAGAAAGCAGATTCTCGTACCCAAGCTGTTCCAGACATACTTCAGTTCTGTCCAACACTGAACTGAGTGTGTGTGGGGGGGCGGCTAGATTCAAAATGCGGTTGGCTGCGCTCAGAAGTCACCCTGGACCTGGCGCCCCAGGGAATCAGAGCCCGCTCCAATTACCGTAAAGCCTGGAGTACAGGGGCCCGCGTTCCCTGGCAGGCTCCAGGGGCCCTCTCAGCTCTGGTCCTCTCCAGAGCTGCCCCGCTTCTGAGGCCTCCAGCCCCAGGTTCTTGTCTCCAGTTTCTGAATCCTCTTTATTCTTGTGTCCAGAAAGCAACTGCAGAGCACTGACGGTATGCAGGAAGTAAGAAAGGAGGGGTTTAGGAAGGGCGGACCCCCATATTCTGGACAGACCCTGGTCCTGGGTTCAAAGCAGACTCTGCCGGCTCCTTGGGAGGGTGTTTCCACATCTGTGGCCTGGGAGCCCTCCACCCTGAGCAGCTGTGCAGGGTGAGAACAGGAACCAGTGTGCTTGTGTCCAGCACCTGTGGTCGAGACCCCTTTGGTCGTGCCCTATAGGAGTTGTACAGGGCCCAGCACCCCCGAGAGGCAGGGCCTAGGCTTCAGTCTGTTGGCAGCATCTCCTGCAGAAGCAGCCGGGTGCACCTCAATAGTATTTCTCAGGCTGTGTTCCCAGAAATGTCTCGCTCCTCACGATGTGAACATGCGGTTCTCAAGTTGCAGATTCTGTGCTTAGATATTCTTGGGAGACACTGGATCCAATGAAGCCCCACGGCTTTTAAAATGCAAGTTAAATTAAATTAATTTTTAAAAAAAAATTTCAGAGATGGAGTCTTGCTATGTTGCCCAGGCTGGACTGGAACTCCTGGGCTCGGTGGGATCACAGAAACAGACCACCACGTCCAGTTCAAGGCTTTCTTTTTGTAAATTGTAGGACTTCTCAGAGCCTTTGATGTGGCTGTATGAATTTGCCAGGGGATTACCTACTTTTCCAGCACATTGTCAGCCCTGGGCCTGGCACTTTTATTTTGATTTTTTTTTTTGAGTTGGAGTCTCACTCCGTCGCCCAGACTGGAGTGCAGTGGCCGCTCCCGGCCACCGCAGCCTCGACCCGCTGGACTCCGGCGATCCTTCTGCCTCAGCCTTCAGAGCAGCCGGAAATACAGGCAAGCACTACCACGCCCAGCTACTTTTTGATTTATTGTAGAGATGAGGTCTCGCCAAGTTGCCCAGGAGGGTCTCGAACCCGCGGGCTCAGGCAATCCACTCACCTCAGCCTCCCAAAGGTGTGGGATGACAGGCTGAGCCACAGAGCCCGGCTTGGCCTAGCACTTTTAGACACATCCATCCTTGTGGCCTGTGTCACTTTTGCATGCAGGGGACCTCTAGCCGGCACCCTGCCCTTGAGGGCACCTAGCAGTGACCACTGATTAAGACATGGGCGAACTAAAAAGACTGAAACAATAAAGTGCTGGACCTCAGGGGAAGGCTCAGTTATTGTCAATCCGAGGATGAGGGAAGACTGCCTGTAGGAGGAGACATCTGAACTGAGTCTGAAGGATGGGCCTACTAAGACCAGGCAAGGTGTTCTGGGCATGTGAAAGGAGCGTTCTAAGGTCCAGGGGGAGTCCTGTGCATGGCTTGATGCCTGGTGGGGTGAGAGGTGGAGGGGCTGGGGCATGCGGCATGGGCAGGAGCATGTGAGAGGCAGAAGAGGGAGGCCTACTTAGGACGCAGAGGCCTGCAGGTGACACACACCCTGTGGCCAGTGCTCCCTGGTGAGCTCCCAGGACCCCCTGCATTGGAATCCCAAGGGAGCCCTTTGACTTGGGCGCCTAGGCTGGTCCTATTGCCTGAGTTTCTGGGGGCAGGAATCCCCAGCTGACAAACTCCCAGGGGACTTCCAGGCCCCTGTAATCTGGACATGCTCTGGGTGCCAGGGTTGGGTTCTGAGCTGGGTGACCTGGCAGTGGAACCTCCAGAGCTGATTCCGGCACAGACATGACCAGTGCCCAGCACCTGGTTCTGCTCCCCCACAGGCACACAGAAGATTGCACTTGAGCCCGTGCAGTGTGGGTCGGGACAGGGGCCCGGTGGGACCAGCACGAAGTGAGCAGAAGCGGCCTTGGGAAACGTCTGGACGACGCTCCTGCTTCTTGCCTCATGCTGGCGACAGGAAGGCCACAGGCACCCACTGTGCAGCTACAGCTCGATGGCAACTTCCTCAGCCTGGGTTCTCTAGTGTTCTCTTGGAGCAGAGGCCTCAGGAGACACACACCGTGAGCAGGAAACACACCTCAGCGTGGGATCCCACCTGAGACTGCTGGTCATTTTTGTGTAACTGAGCCTCTCGTGATTGATGCCATCCGTGCCTTCCAAATGGGGAGGTGGCGCACATCTCAAAACATTTGTGTACACTCATGTCAAGCATTTATTACTAGTCTTGTTATTTTCAGAAACAGGACTCATTCTGTCACCCGGGCTGGAGTGCAGTGGTGCGATCATAGCTCACTGCAGCCTCGAACTCCTGGACGCAGGCATTCCTCCCACCTGGGCCTCCCAAGTAACTGGGACTCCAGGCATGCACCACCTTGCCCACCTAATTTTTTGCTATACTGCCTAGGCTTGTGTCACATTCCTGGTCTCAAGGGATCCGCCTGCCTCGGCCTTCCAAAGTGCTGGGAGTACAGGTGTGAGCCACTGGGACCCGCTTTGAGCATTTATATAAATGGAGTCATACTGTGTGTGTCCCTTTGTGTCTGGGTCCTATTCCTTAGCTTAACGTTCTGAGGCATGTTGCCCAGCACAAACAATGGACAAATGATATCTCACTGTATATCTACACCTCTTTGTCCACTTATCGATTGATGGACGTTGGGTTCTTTTCCCTTGTGTTGGCTTTTATGAACTTTCTGCTCTGCACACTCACATGCGAGTTTTTATGTGTTTTCAGTGCCCTTGGGTATAGACCTGGGAGTTGAACTGCTGGGTCATTTAATAAATCTGTTTCTGAGAATCTGCCAGATTGTTTTCCCAAAGAGCTGCACTGTTTTATTCTCAGCAGTGGGTGAGTGTTCCTGTTTCTCCATATCTTCACCGGTATTTGTTATCTATCTTTTTAATTTCAGCCATCCTAGTGGGTGTGAGATGATAACTAATGGTGGCTTTGATTTGCATTTCCCTGATAACTGATGATGCTGCCGATATTTCCATCTATCTGCCGTCTCAATATCCTTCTTGGAGAAATGCCTGTTTGAATCCTTTGACGACCTTAAAATTGGTAGATTGGCAGAATTCTTTATGTAATCTGGATCTAGGTTCTGTGTGAGATACGTGTGTTGCAAATATTTTCTCCATTCTTGGTGTTGCCTTTTTTACATTCTTGGAGGAATTTTTTTTGAAACAGAAAGATTTAAACGTTGATGAAGTTGCTGGGAAGAGTCTGTAATCTCAGATAATTTTTTTATTTTTGATTTATTTTTTAGTTGGAGTCTTATGCTGTTGCCCAGACCCAAGTGCAGTGGCACGCTCCCGTCCACCGCAGCTTTGACCTGCTGGGCTCTGGCGATCCTTCCACCTCAACCTTCCGGGTAGCCGGAACTACAGGCATGCTCTACCATGCCCAGCTAATTTTTGATTTATTGTAGAGACGGGGTCTCACCAAGTTGTCCGGGTGGGACTCGAAACCGCGGTCTCAGGCAATTCACTCGCCTCGGCCTCCCAAAGTGCTGGGATGACAGGCTGAGCTGCCGAGCCCGGCTAGATAATTTATAACAGCAGAGTAGTGTGTGTGTATTGGCCCGTTAAGCCTCACACCCACCCATGATATCAGACCTGCCATTGTCCCCAGGTTGCAGTTGGGGAGATGGCGGAAAGGACAGATTGAGTAAGAGGCTCACGGCAATGAGGCTAGGACATGGCAGAAGCAGGACTCGACCCTGTCAGCGGGATCCAGCACTCATCTCTTCACCACCTCTCTGTGGGGGCCCTGCACTGCAGCCTTCACTACTCAGGGGAGACAGAGACGTGGGCCTGTAGCTACCAAGAGGCATCATTGCTCTTGCGAGCACCAGAGGCCTTCGAGGAAGGGACAGTGCTCTTCCAGGGGTGGGCAGCAGGAGGGGGGTCTCTCAGGCTCCCGGCAGGCAATGATGTGGCTGGCCTCACTCTCTCCAGCTGCCCATGCATGGCTCTCATTTCCCCACTGAGGAGCTGTACTCCCCGTCGCCAGCACACCTTATCATCGTCCCCACCATCATCCTCACCACCCTCACCATCATGTCCACCACAGTCATCATCCCCAACGCCAGCACCACCACCACCACCACTGCCGGCACCATCCCCATCATCATTGTTATCACCACAAACATCACCATCATCACCGTCACCATCACCGTCACCGCCATCGCACCCTCATACATTATCATCGTCACCACCGTCACTGTCGTCATGACCACCACGGTCGTCATCACTGTCACCGTCACTGCCATCGCCATCCCCTCCTCACCAACATGGCCACCACAGTCATCGTCGTCAACACCAGCACCGTCACCGCCATCGCTGTCGCCACCAGCACCGTCACCACCACAGTCATCACCACCATCACCATCACCACCAGCATCACAGCGTCACCATCATCATCACCATCACTATTACCACCATCATCATCACCGCCATCACCGTCACCGCCACCACCATCACCAGCATCATCATCATAAACATCACCACGATCACCATCATCGCCATCCCCTCCTCACCAACATGGCCACCACGGTCATCATCGTCGACACCAGCACCGTCACCACCACCAACTTCACCACCATCACCGCCATCATCATCCTCACCATCCTCACCATCATTACCGCCACCATCACCATCGCCACCATCACAGCATCACCATCATTATCACCATCACCATCACCACCATCACCGCCACCGCCATCACCGCCACCGCCATCACCGTCACCATGATCATGACCACCACAGTCGTCATCACCATCATCACCGTCATCACCACCATCACCACCATCACCATCACCACCACCACCGTCACCACCACCATTAACATCATCACCATCACCGTCGTGATTGTGGTGACGCTGAGAAGGTATACTGAGCCCCCACTTAGGGCCAGGCCTGGAGCTTTGGACTTCACAAAGACCGCCTCATTTCATCACCTCAGCTACCTGCAAATGAGGTCTGAGGCTCAGAAAGTGGCAGCCACTTAGCCCCCACCCCCAAAGTCCCTGTCGAACCTGACCTTTGCTCTTAGCCAAGTACTGCCCACCCACCGTGCAGATGTGGGAGTAGAAAATGTTGTCTTAGGGACTGAGGGCAGGGGATGGGGTCGCTGGAGTAAAATCCTGGGCAGGGTTGGGGGCGGGCCAAGCGGTTCCAGACTGTGGCCTCCAGAAAGAGATGCTCAAGAGAGCGCTAGAGAGGCTCCCTGGCACGAAAGCTTCCTGCAGAGGGCAAGGGTTGGGGGACCACCGACCCTATCAATTAGTGCAATTAGGCGTCAGGATGGGGGCCCGGGCGCTAATTGCCTGGTGACCAGCAGAGGTGCTCAATAATGTATTAGCTGAGTGCTGCGGCCACTGCAGAGGTGGCCTTCGCGTCCAGGGTCAAGGCCAAGTGTTCCAGGGAGGCTTCCTCTCCTGGGCACAGCCTGACCCTCTGCAGTTGTGTGCTGCCCCCCCTTGCCCCTGACCCCAGGTGGAGAAAAGCTCTGGATTGGCCTTGCCACCACCCAGGCAGGAAAGTGCTGTGGTCACGAGTGTCCTGAGGTCTCTCAGTCAGTTCCTGGGAGCCCTCTCCCCGGCCAAGATCCTTCTTCTCACAAGAGGGCTGAGCTCTGGGGACGTAAGCCCCTTCTCTTCAGGAATCACTGGCTCAGGCAGGACCTCGGTGAGGACACCCCCCTCCCTGCAGACCCCTTTCTCTGTAGATGGGGACCACCTGCCAACTTTGCATCCCTGCCAAGGCTATTCCTGAAAGCCCCTTGCAGGATCTACTGTGGGGGGAACTGATGGTGCAGTCCCCAGCCCTGTCTCTATCCAGCCCCCTCTCACCTGCTGGGTCTGGGGGAGGAAGCCTGGGGCCAGTCTTTAGGGGCCTGGAAGCGGGGCCAGGCCCTGGCCTTTTTCCTGAGGGCAAGGGGGACCCCCCCAAGGTTCTGAGCAGACACATGCCCCTTGTGCGCTGTCAATCAGTCCTGGTGGGGGCTGGGAGGAGGGGCTGGGAAGGGGGGAGGGCAAGGAGCCGTGGTGGAGGGGGAGGGTATGTCCCAAGCCCACTTGGATGGGGAGAGGCATGGGTGTGCAGACCTTAGGTGACAGTAAGGTGAACCCCTGGGACTGTCCTGCCCTCAAGTTTCAGCTGTAGGCTCCCTCCTCCAGAAAGTCTTCCCACTTTGCTCTTGAGTCCTCATAATTTCACCTTATCCTCGCCGTCCCCCTTCCTTTTTTATAATTATTATTATTATTTTTGAGGTGGAGTCTCACTCTGTCACCCAGACTGGAGAGCAGTGGCACGCTCCCGGCCACTGCAGCCTCGACCTGCTGGGCTCCGGCGATCCTTCCGCCTCAGTCTTCCAAGTAGCTGGAACTACAGGTGCGCGCTACCATGCCCGGCTAATTTTTTTGATTTATTGTAGAGATGAGATCTTGCCAAGTTGCCCAGGCGGGTCTCGAACCCGCGGGCTCAGGCAATTCACTCACCTCGGCCTCTCAAAGCGCGGGATTACAGGCTGAGCCACTGAGCCCAGCTTATTATTATTATTTTTGAGTCGGATTCTCACTCTGTCGCCCAGACTGGAGTGCAGTGGCATGCTCCTGGCCATTGCAGCCTTGACCTGCTGGGCTCAGGTGATCCTTCCATTTCAGCCTTCCAAGTAGCTGGAGCCACAGGCACACGCCATCATGCCCAGCTAATTTTTTGATTTATTGTAAAGATGAGGTCTCGCCAAGTTGTCCAGGCTGGTCTTGAACCCCTGGTCCCTTCTTTTTCACTGACTCCTGTCTCCTTCACAGGGCCGTCAGCCTCATGGTGGTCCCCCTCTCCAATCCTGGGGAGATTGGACTCCTCCATCTTCCTCCCTGGGCCAAGGGCAGGATTCCGGTGAGCCTGGCGGGCAGCCTCCTGGCAGTGCCTAGGGGTACACCACCTGGGGCACCAGGGCGCAGCATTTAAAAAATGCAATGAAGCCGGGCTCGGTGGCTCAGCCTGTAATCCCCCACCTTTGGGAGGCTGAGGTGAGTGGATTGCCTGAGCCCGCGGGTG
>NW_007249823.1:229841-237629 GCF_000164805.1 Carlito syrichta | reverse complement strand
GTAAATCCAGCTACTCGGATGGCTGAGGCGGAAGGATTGCCGGAGCCCAGCAGGTCGAGGCTGCGGTGGCCGGGAGCGGCCACTGCACTCCAGTCTGGGCGACAGAGTGAGACTCCAACTCAAAAAAAAAAAAATGCAATGAATGGACTTTACTTTTAGAGTAGTTTCAGGTTTGCAGAAAAATGGAGTAGGAAGTCCACAGAGTTCCCATAATCCTCCTCCCTGACCCACGGTTCCCTGGGATGACCGTCTTGTGTGGGTGAGGTCCACCACCAATGAGAGAGAGTGTGGACATGTCATGTGAACCGAAGTCCGTGGGTTATACGAGGTTCCCTCTTGGTGTTGGATACTCTGTGGGTTAGATGATGTCAAATGACTTGTATTCACCATGATAATATCATACAGAGAGTGTCGCAGCCCTGGAAGTTCTCTGAGCTCTGCCGTCCCTTTCTCCCTCCCCCTGCCCCTGGCTGCCACTGATCTTTTCACCATCTGCAGTCTGCAGAGTTTGCCTTTTCCAGAATGTCGTGTGGTTGGAATCCTACAGGGTGTGGCCTTTTCAGACAGGTTCCTTTCACTTAGTAATATGTGCTCATGGTCCTGTTGTGTCCTTTCATGTCTTATTAGCTCACCTCTTTTTTTTTTTTTTTTGAGTTGAGGTCTCTGTTGCCTAGGCTGAAGTGCAGAGGCATGATCACGGCTCACCACAACCTCAAACTCCTGGGCTCAGGTAATCCTCTCACCTCAACCTCCCGAGTAGCTGGGACTACTTGGCACGTGCCACCACGCTCAGCTAGTTTTTATTTATTTTTATTTTATTTCATTTTTTTAGTTTTTTATAGAGACAAGGTCTGGCTGTTGCCCGGGCTGGTCTTGGACCCCTGGACTCAAGCAATTCTCCCGCCTTGGCCTCCTAAAGTGCTGGGATTACAGGCATAAGCCACTGCACCATGCCTTCTCTTTAGCACTGAGGAATCTTCCAGTCTGAGCACCACAGCTAATCTCTCGCTCACCCACTGGAAGACAGCCGGAGGGCTCCCAGTTTTTGGCAACTGTGCATAAAGCTGCTGCAGAGGCCACGTGTAGGTTTTTGTGTGGACGTACGTTTTTGACTCACTCACGGAGGAGTGTGATTGCAGGATTACACATAAGACGGTGTTTAGCTTTGCAGGAAGCTGCCAGCCATCATTCACAGCAGCAGCATTTTACGCCCCGTGGATGAGCACTCGTGCCTTGCCGGCGTCGGGTGCTTTATTTGTGTTCTGGGTTTTGGCTGTCGACTAGGTGTGTAGCGGCCTTCATCCGCTGTTGATTTAACTTGCAGGTCCTTGGTGATGCAAGCCGTGGAGCACCTTTCCGAGTTGGTTTCCCCTCCGTCTCTCTTCTGTGGCAGCTGTGAAGCTCCTTCCGTGGCAGCTGTGAAGACAATTGTTCACTCAGTTGTCTGTTTCCTTACTGTTGAGTGCTAAGAGTTCTCTGGACTCATTCTCTCAACAGTGTCTTTCAGAAAGCAGAAGTTTTTAGTCTGAGTGAACACCAATTTGTCAATTTTTTTTTGAGTAGGGGCCTCACTCTGTCACCCAGGCTGGAGTGCAGTGGCACAATCATGGCTCTCTGCAGTCTCAACCTCCTGGGGTCAAGCAATCCTTCCATCTCAGCCTCCCAAGTAGCTGGGACTACAGGTGTGTGCTACCACACCCAGCTCATTTTTTAATTTTACAGAGATGAGGTCTCACCACGGAGCCCAGGCTGGTCTCGAACTCCTGGACTCAAGAAATCCTTCTGCCTCAGCCTCCCAAAGTGCTGATAGTACAGGTGTGAGCCACTGTGCCTGACAACTGATTCATCAATTCATTTTTTCATGGATTATACTTTTGGCAAGTCATCGCCACCTCCAGGGTCACTTGGATTTCCTGTGTTGTCTTCTAAGTGTGATCCCCTTCGAGTTACTTATTGTGACAGGTGTGAGATCTGGGTTCAGATTGGGTTTTCTGCTGTCCACACACAGGGTTTGGGATTCCCTCTTGGTGCCGCAGAAGGTTTTTGTGAAGCAGCTTCCTTAGCCTCCCTTGAAGTGGCCTCTGCAGGAGCCTTTGCTGGTGGGATCCCACACTGGCCAGGTGCTGTCCTGGGGACCCTGGCATAAGTGTCCCGAGTCCCTGAGAGAAGAATCCCATCCCCTGTGGGATAGGAACCAAGGCCAGAGGGGCCAGGTGCTTGTCTCAGGCTGGCCTAGGTCAGAACCCTGCATCTCTGATTCCTCATGCACAGTGACAGCTCTCTGGACCGGGTGACCATTGCCTGCACCTCCTTGCAAGAGAGATATGAGAACCCCTAGGCTGTGCTGAGGTCCAGCTGGCCCTGGGTAGGAAGGGGCTCTGTTGACCTGCGAGTGGGGTGGCTGTGCTCTCGGGGGTATGGTTGGAGCAGTGAGGGAGGGCTCTCTGGAGGAGAGACTAAAACCCAGCCTGAGACGGGCCAAAAGGATGGGAGGCTCGATATGCCACGTGAATCGGACTAGGCACTCACCCTCTCCCCGCCCCCGTACCCCGTTTTCCCGGTTCTACCCATTCCAGCCCCGACACCTTTCTAGGCCACCCATGTCGTCTTTCTGCCCTGTCCCTTCCCAGTTTCCTGGCTTCATTCTCTCCACACCTGCCCTTTTCTCCATCTTTTCTTTTCTTTTCTTTTTTTTGAGTCGGGACCTCACTCTGTCCCCAGGCTAGAGTGCAGTGGCACAATCATGGCTCATTGAAGCCTGGAACACCCGGGCTCGAGTAATCCTTTCACCTCAGCCTCCCAGGTAGTTGGGACTAGAGTCTTGTACTGCCATACCTGGCTAGTTTTTTAAACTTGTTTGTAGAGACAAAATGACACTACGTTGCCCAGGCTGGTCTCAAACTCCTGGGCTCAAGCAATCCTCTTGCCTCCCAAAATGCTGAGGTCATGGGCATGAGCCACTGAGTCCCACCTTCTGACTCTTCCTTTCTTTCGCTTCCCTCTTTCTTTCTCTCTTTCCTCCTGTCTTTTGCTTTCTTTCTTTCTTTTCTTTCTTTCTTCCCCTCCTCCTGCCCCTTCTTCATTATTATTATTATTAGAGTCTGTGTCTCCCTTTGTCGCCCAGGCTGGAGTGCAGTGGCATGCTCACAGTCACCGACCACAACCTCGACCTGCTGGGCTCAGGGGATCCTTCCGCCTTAACCTGGAGCTACAGGCATGCACTACCACACCCAGCTAACTTTTTTTTATTTGGGGTAGAGATGAAGTCTTGCCAAGTTGCTCAGGCTGGTCTCAAACCTGTGGGCTCAGACAGTCCTCTCACTTCGGCCTCCCAAAGTGCTGGGGTTATAGACGTGAGGCACTGCACCCGGCCTTCTTCTTTAGAGGCAGGGTCTTGTTCTATTGCCCAGGCTGGAACGCAGTGGTGCAATCATACCTCACTGCAACCTCAAACTTAAGCTATCCTCCCTCCTCAGCCTGAATAACTGGAGCTTAAGGTGCAAGCCACCATACCCAGTGGATTTATATATATATATGTATTTTTTTTTTTAGAGAGACAGAGACTCACTATGTTGCCCAGGCTGATCTCAAACTGCTTTTTTCCAGCAATCTGGTCACCTCCCAAAGTGCTGGATTATGGGCATGAGCCACTGAGCCCGATCTCCTTTCCCCGTCCCTCCTTCACATAGCAGCCAGTGAGACCACCAGCTCCAAAACTTCTGCCTGGCTGAGATACCTAACCCCCACCCTTTCCCCTCGGTGGACCATGAGACACCCAACCTGCTTCTGTCCCAGGAGCAGAGACAGAGACAGGAGCTGAGTACAAAGACTTGATTTTGGGCAAGTGAGGCCCACGGGCAAGGGGGTGGGGAGGTGAGGCAGGGAAGGGAGTGAGGCCTGGAGGTTACCACCTGGGGACAACCCCATCCCGAGGATTCCCACAGAGGGTGGGCTTTGGGGGAGTTGCACACTAACCCCCAGCCAATGGCTGAAGGCCGCTGGGAGTGCGTGTCCGTGCCCTTGGTTCCCCTCCAGCAGGAGACTTAGACACTGTGGAGGAGAGATGGGTCGCCTCTGGGAAAAGGGCCTACAGCCCGGGGCATGGGGTGGCAAGCATTGCAGGGGTCAGAAACAGTGAAGAGAGGAGTTGAACAGGGCAGGCTGCCTGTCAGGGACCCCAAGTGGACAGTGACCAGAAGGACGCCCCGTAACGGTGGAGTGTCAAGAGGCTCCTTTTCCATCACCTGGGCGGCTGTCCCACCATCCTGAACAAGCCATGGGATCAGAGGGGACACGGGACCACGGTGGACTTGGCAGGGGCTTTAATTTTCAGGCCCCCGGAGTCTGATGATATGCACACACCAGCACGCCTCCAACTCTTCCGTGCCCTGGAACCCACTGGAGCCCTGTTAACATGCAGATTTGGTCTGGGGTGGGTCCTGAGCATCTGCATTTCAAACAAGCTCCCGGGTGGTGCCCAGGCTGCTGGTCCAGGGACCACACTTTAAGAAGCCGGACATGAGCTCAAGGCAGCCATACACACGTGCTGCAATGCTACCCAGAACCTTCTAGGAGCAGCTTTGAGGGGAGAAAAACAAAACACTGGTTTCTCTTTCTGGTTCCAGAACGTACTGACGGTGTGACACTGGGATAATCGTGACCCTCTCTGGTCTGCTGTTTCTTCGTGTGTGAAACATAGACCGGAACTGAGCCACAAACACTCTATGTCTTGAGTGACAGATTCTGTTCACAGAGCACCTTCCGGTGTCGGGCAACACTCATGTGTCTTTGCAGATCTAGAGAGCAGTGCCCCATTTTACAAATGCGGAAACTGAGGCTGAGAACACTTGGATCGTTATCACCCAGTGCTCAGCGGCAAAGACCAGCTTTAAGCCAAGTCTGCTCGCGGCAAAGTCCTTGTGTTCTGCGCACCAAGCCACCTCCTGCTTCACCTTGGTGAACAAAATAAAATGTTCTTGCAGTGAGAACGAGGTGCGGAGTGTCTGAATTTCTGAACGTGGGGAACAGGCTCAGGCATATGCAGTCTACGTCACCGGGGCTCGGGCACTGCGGTCTACGGTTTCCTCCAGAATATTCTCTGCACGTTGATGAGAACGCCTCGTGGATGCCCGTCGGAGGAGGTGAGTCTGAAAACAATAAAATCAGCATTCTCGTAATTAGCTCTTAAATTATGCCTCTGTCTAAAGTTTCCCCGACCCAAGCCCCATCTTGCTGCTTGCACATTCTTACTCTACAAATCCGAACCATTTTTGACAAGATTTTTGAGTTTTGTCAGATGTGAATTGTTAAGATTTAATTGAAAAAATGAACAGAACGCAGCCACTATTTCAAAGGGAGTGACCCAGAACCAATTAGAATTTAGTAACAATTGACCATTCACCACTGAAATCCGTGTTGAGAATCAGATTAAAGCCACTTTAATTTCCCCCCCTTGTTCCTGAACTCAAAATATCATTAGTGAGAGATTTCCCTGAATTTTTTTCCAATCAATTTTCCTGGTTTTAAAGGTGAAGTTCAAGCGGGAGATTGTGCTGAGAAGGCTGCCGGCTGATTATATCCTGGGCTGAGATGATACACAATATAGGTTACCATCTTGAAAAAACAGGTCAGGCCGAGCAACATTCCTCGTCAAATTGCTGTTGACAGCCCAAACAGGAGATGGAGAGGACCACAGAAAGGGCCTTTCATCTGGAGACAACACAGCGTATAATTGGTCATTCTTTCCTTCTTTGGCCTCTCCTTCTCAGCTGGGGGAAAGTTCCCAAACAAAGCCAGGGCTTCCGAAGGCAACTTCTTAATCCTTCATGGCAGATGCGCCCGGGGAAGTGTCAGCTGAGGGGACGAGGCTGGGCCCGCTGGGCACGGCGCCTGGCGCGTAGTAGGCGCGTAGTAGGTCTTGTCGCGGCGCGGACGTGAATGAGTGACACCAGGCGGCGGGGGCGCTCGGCCGTGAGCTCTGTCTGCAGCCCGGAGCAGATGTAGGCGGAAGGGCTTTTCCCGGTCTGTCCCAGCCCTTCCCCGGTGACCCCAAATTACCCCACCTTCTCACAGACAGAGGTGATCCAGAGCCTTCCCGTCCGCCCCGGTCGGTCCAGTCCACGATCCGTCCTGGGCTTTCTTGCTTCACCTCTGAAGGTCTCCTCACTTGGCCCAGGTCCTGGCCCCCTTCTCTGCCAGGTCCTGCCGGTCCCCGCTGTCCACTGGGCACACATGAGGTACCAGATGCTGTGGCGGTTTGGCATCCTGGCCCTCCCGGCAGCCCCCTTGGAGCCCTCCCGGCAAATTCCAAAGGAACCTGAGGCTGGGGGAGGTTTTGTGGCCCGCCAGAGACCCCACCGCTGGGGCTGGTCGGGGGCCTGGAGTCAGGGTCTGCCTGGGCTGAGATCAACCCTCTGGCATTCACAACTGTACTGCTTGCTCTCCAGCCTGGGGTTCTGGAGCTTATAGAAGCCGGGCTTTCTCTGTTAAGTTCCAATGAGAATGGGAAAGCTTTAGCCCAGAAGCAGGGCACATCCTGGGCTTGATTTTTAAGCCACAGACACAAATAGCCAGGATTGATTGTTACAGCTGCTATTTTATTATTATTTATTATTATTATTCGAGAGAGCGCCTTGTTCTTTCACCCAGGCTGGAGTGCAGTGGTATGATTATTGCTCACCACAGCCTCGATCTCCTAGGCTGCAGTGATGCTTCTGACTCAGCCTCCCAAGTAGCTGGGACTACAGGCTTGCATCACCACACCCAGCCAATTTTTTTATGTTTTGTAGAGATGGAGTGGCTGGTCACTATGTTGCCCAGGCTGGTCTTGAACTCCTGGCCTCAAGGGATGTTTCTGCCTTGGCCTCCCAAAGTACTGGGAGTACTTTGCTATTATTATTTTTTCACACCACCTCCAGGAATGTCCTGGAATCAGCGGCCTCCTACTAAACCTTTCCGCTAGCTCTGTCGTGACCTCCATCCCCAAACTCTGCTTTTAGTAAATTTCTTTTTATTTCCAGAAGTCAAGCGAGACGCCACAGTGTTTTCTGAGTGTCGAAGTACAAACACGTCAACAACAAACAAGACACCGGAAGAGTTTAGGTTGTGAAGTCCGGGGAGCCCGCCTTCGGGGCCTCTTTGACTCTTCAAATCTCAGACGTTTGGCGTCTGAGTTTGGGTCCCCAGATACTGGGCAGACTCGGAGACAAGGACTCATGAAGCACGGGCGGGGAGGGGGGGAGGAGCCAGGAAGCGGCGTGTCATCAGCCAGCCATGACCGTGGGCACGTGTGGAGCAGTGCCCAGGAGCTGCCCCTGGTAGTGTGGGAAGGGGGTGTTTCCCCACCCCTCCCGCCAGCCGTGGGTAGAGGGGCCGTTAGTTCCCCGGACACTTCTGGCTGCCTGCCCTGCCCTTGGCGGGGAAAGGTCCACTGGCCAGAGTGTCCCCAGGGAAGGGGACTTGGCTGCTGGCTGTGGCCTAAGAGAGCGCCTGGGTCTGCTCACTTCGGTTCAGAGTGGTTGGCAGACCTGGGTGTGTCAACCACCACCACGTGGCCTCGAGGGGATCCTCGGACTTTTCTGAGCTCCATACTCCTCACCTGTTCGACAGGACGTGTAACACTCACCTCCCAGTTGTTCGCAGGGTTCAGCGAGACATGATAGGTGCAGCGTCCAGAGAGGCTGTTCTTTTTTTTTTTTTGAGTCGGAGTCTCACTCTGTCGCCCAGACTGGAGTGCAGTGGCCACTCCCAGCCACCACAGCCTCGACCTGCTGGGCTCCGGCGATCCTG
>NW_007249823.1:224483-229579 GCF_000164805.1 Carlito syrichta | reverse complement strand
TACAGGCGTGCGCTACCACGCCCAGCTAATTTTTTTAAAAAATTTATTGTAGAGATGAGGTCTCATCAAGTTGCCCAGGCGGGTCTCGAACCCGCGGGCTCAGGCAATCCACTCACCTCGGCCTCCCAAAGTGCTGGGATTACAGGCTGAGCCACTGAACCCGGCCCAGAGTGGCTGTTCTAAGAGCCGTGGGGTCAGGCTCAGGCCCACACTTCTCCCTGAGGGGCGCTTCACTGACTCCTCCAGGCACCTTGACATTCCTTAGAAATGACGTGTGATTAGATAGTGCCTGGGGTGGTCCCAGGACACAACCTGGGCTGTGACCCCTGGGGAACAGGACATCAGAACCTGAGAACACTGTCTCAGGGAAGAGGGGCTCGGACATCCTTCATGACCCTGAGGACCATAGTGGAGACTGTGAAGGGAAGCCGTGTTGCCTGCATTTCAGGAAGGACAGAGCTGATGGTAGAAAACACAGGCCGCTCAGCGAGGTAGTGAGCTCTCTGTCCCTGGAAGTGTGCAAGAGGCCCGTGCTACGATCACTTTTCTCGACCATGTGGGGCGCTCCAGGCCCTAGCCATCGTGATGGTGGTGGAAGGGCGTGGTCTGATAGGATGACTTTTCAGTTCTTTTCCACCCTGGAGAGTCTAGAATTCCGTTTGTCTGTTAGGAGCTGAGTGTTGGCAACATGCTTCTCATTTGATGCATTGCATCCGTGTCTCCTGGAGGATCCCAGACAGAGTTCGGTGCTCGGCCTGGTCTGAATTAGCGGGAGAGGCATGCGGGGGAGAGCCTGGCCTCAGCCGGAATGATCTGCTGAGGGGTGACCTGGAGCCTTGATGGAGGAGTGGCCGCCGGGCTGCGGAGTCCCCGGGGGCCTTGGGCTGGTATGAAGGGCAGAGGGGAGCCTGTCCCGAGCGGGGCTGGGGAAAAGCCAGGGCAGGAGTCTGTGGGAGCGGAGCCAAGCTTGGCTCACGCTCGGGGGGGGGGGGGGGGGTCTTGGCCACGATCCTGCAGGATGATTCCCCAGGAAGGAGCCGTGTCCAGGCCCAGCCAGGGGCCATCTGCACACCTTGGCCCGTCTGAGCTCCTGGGCCCAGGCTGGGAGTTCAATCCCGCTTTCTCCTTGACGGGGATCCCCAAGGCTCCTCAAGCCTCTGTGTCCCAGGGCGCTGTGGCGGTGGTCCTGGCCACGCCCACCCTTCCTGGGAAGGTCAGCTGGAGACTTTTTTTTTTTTTTTGAGTCGGAGTCTCACTCTGTCGCCCAGACTGGAGTGCAGTGGTCGCTCCCGGCCACCGCAGCCTCGACTTGCTGGGCTCCGGCGATCCTTCCGCCTCAGCCTTCCAAGCAGCTGGAATTACAGACATGCACTACCATGCCCGGCTGATTTTTTGATTTATTGTAGAGATGAGGTCTCGCCAAGTTGCCCAGGCGGGTCTCGAACCCGCGGGCTCGGGCAGTCCACTCACCTCAGCCTCCCAAAGGCGCGGGATGACAGGCTGAGCCACCGAGGTCTTTCTTGCTGCTGCTCTGGGCCCGTCCTGGTGGCTCTGGGACAGAGCTGGGGGCGGGAGGGGGGGCATCCCTGCTGGAGGGGCACGTGGCCCCGTCACGTCCCGTCACCCTTGTTCTCTCCCATGGTTATCACAAGTGCTGTCGCCTGTGCTGTGCCCCAAAGAAAGCCTCGGGGAGAAATTACAGGGGAAATGGCAACCCCAGGGTGGATGCAGTCAAGGGCTAGACCTGGGGTTGGAGTCGAAGAAGGCGGCCGCCGCCCAGCAGACCCCGCAGTCTCCTCGTGCGCGTTCACGGTGATGTCGTGCGCTCTTTCATTTGTTCCTCTGGCACTGAGTGCCTCCCCTAGGCTGGGCTCTGAGTTAGACACTGTGGTTGACACTAATTGACACGATTGGTTGCCGTTGGGGATGCAGCCGTGGAGGGAGGCCTCACCGCTGGGGAACTCCTGGGCCTTTGCCCGCTCCCTGTGGAATCCAGGGTGGGCATGATTGCTTTGTCCTGCTCAGGCGATACAATCTAGAAAGACAAAGTGAATGTCTCTCTCGATCACTGCGATTTCATGTGAGCGATTTTCGATGGGTCGATGGCTGCTTTGGGCCCCTCCCCCGTGTCCGTTGCTGGGCCGGGGCTGGACGTGCAGAGGTGACCACACAGTCCTGGCAGGGCCACAGGAGGGTGTGGCCTCCAGGAGGAAGGCTGACCCTCTGACCTCCACTGGCCATTCCCCTTCTCCTTTATAGAACTCGGGTGAGGGAACCCAACGTATTATCTGTAGAAAGTCAGCATGTTCTGGCTCGAGGGGTTGCAGGGGGGTCTGGAGTGACCCTCACACCACGGCTGACACCTGCAGACACTTGGTCTATCAAAGCAGATGTATATCACACAGGTTCAAATTTGACCTCACCTCTGTCTTACTGTGGGATCTAGTCAAGTAATTCGACCCTCTGGGCCGCAGTTTACGCATCTGTAAAGTGGAAATAAGAGCTTTCCTTCCACTGGGCTCGGTGCCTCAGCCTGTGATCCCAGCACTTTGGGAGGCTGAGGCGAGTGGATTGCCTGAGCCTGTGGGTGTGAGACCCTCCCGGGCAACTTGGTGAGACCTCGTCTCTACAATAAATGAAAAAAACTAGCCAGGCATGGTAGCACATGCCTGTAGTTCTGACTACTTGGAAGGTTGAGGCGGAAGGATCTCCGGAGCCCAGCAGGTCGAGGCTGTGGTGGCCGGAAGTGGCCACTGCACTCCTGTCTGGGTGACAGAGTGAGATTCCAACTCAAAAAAAAAAAAAAAAAAAAAGAGCATTCCCTTGTGGGGTTTCTGTGAGGTTTAATGAGTTCATTGGGGCTGCATGATTATTGATTGAATTTACTTTGTGCCGAGGAAATCTGGAATGCCAAGGCTGACAGAGGGAGAACTTGGAGCCCAGGTCCCTGGGCTTCCGAATTTTACCAGAGGGCCCACGTCCTGGGCATGAGTGTCCTGGACAGGACGGAGGCCTGGGTGGCTCAGGCGCCCCTGGAGGTCTGGCCAACCTGTCTCCTTGGGCTGCAGAGAG
The DNA here is from genome assembly GCF_000164805.1 of Carlito syrichta. Classification (NCBI taxonomy): domain Eukaryota; kingdom Metazoa; phylum Chordata; class Mammalia; order Primates; family Tarsiidae; genus Carlito; species Carlito syrichta. Next base: position 226,507 of record NW_007249823.1, on the reverse strand, counting down.
GGGCCAGGCCAGCAGCCGGCTGGAGACCGCATCCTTCTGGTGGGGGGGTCAGGGGATCAGAACCCACATTTCTCCAGTCAGAAGCCGGCAGGATTTTCTTGAAGTTGAGAGTCTCACATCATATGGACGCACATTTGGAACGTTTTAAATGGAAATTGTAGAAAAAATGAAAAGCATTTTCATCTCAGAACACAATACCTTCCTGGCAGGGCGCCACGGGAGAAATTCAGCAACAGGCTGGGCGGTGGAGAAAAAAGTCGTCATCATTGTCAATCTGGATTAATCCGGCGTTCTTCAGCGTAGCCTCGTGTCGGGCTGAGAGGCTAATCAGGGACTTGGAAGACACTGTCTTTTCTGACTGTCCTGAGCTCCGGTTTCACACTTCAGCTAATTTTCCGATGACGTCCCCTTAATTGTAAGCTCCGTGAAACGGAGCCTCCGACGGGCCTGCGCCCTAAGGACATGCTGACGTCCCGGCCGCACGGTGCCAGGAGTTTGTGGCTGACACGTCATGGTGTGTCACGCGTGGCTTAGCGGGCGACCCTTCAGAAACACCTCTCAGCCTCTGGAAGAATCCAATCAGAGGCGGGGCAGGGGAAGAGCGGGGGTGGCGTCACAGTCACGGTGACTGTGCACCAGGGTCCTGGCCTCCAAAGAGCTGTGGCAGCACCGGAGGGCCAGCAGAGCCCCATTTCACAGATGCTGAAACGGAGGAACAGGGACAGGGGGACGGGCTCTCCTGTCCCTGCCTGGGCCCCTGGGGCCGGGCATGCCTCCTTCGGCCCAAAGCCTCCCCTGCCAGGTGGGAGGTGTGGCACTGTCCCTGCCGGCCTGGCCGGGGCGACCAGAAGAGTAAAGGACTTACGAACCGGCCACCGCCCACCTGGTGCGGGCCTGGGCCGGAGGCTTGAGACAGACTCACTCCCACCCGCTAGGGCATCACGGCTTTCCCGCTTTCTCTTCCTACTCCCTGTCTTCCACCCGGCCCCCACCCACCCTCTCCATGTGTCCATCAGGTCTATGATCTGGGAGTGGGGTCTGGGCACCCTCAGCCTCGACGCTCAAGGGCCCTGGTTCCCGGGAGGGCGGAGACAGGAAAAGGGGGTGATTTTCAAGTCGCAGGTGTGTGTGTATTGGTGAGGGGCCCTTACCCCGGGGGTCCTGAATTGACACCGGAGGAAGAGGAAAGTCTTGGTCATGGCAGTTGGCCACTTGCTGTGTGGCATGGTGCCTTCCCTGCAAGGGAGGGATTTGGCCCAGGGAGCGCCCGAGGCCCTGCCCGCCATCCACCCGCCTCTGTACCCCAGAGCTGAGCCTCTGTACCCCTCCACAGCCTCTGTCCAGATCTCTCAGGCCAGACCAGGCTCAGAGCAGCTTCAAGAGGCTCAAAGCTCTGCAGGGCCCAGGACAGAGCAGCTGCCACCCTTGGCCTTCTTCGTGCAGTGACCAAAACTGCTAGTACATCCCCGCCTGGGGCCACGGGAGGGGACGGGTCGCCAGTCCTGCCCTGAGGGAGCACATAGATCAGGAAAGTTGCTCCTTGTCAGGAGGATGTCCTCTTGTGAGGTGCAGCACAAAGATGGGTGTCCACTCTGCTTGGCACCTCCAGGAAGGCTTCCTGGAGGTGGCGTTCACGTCAGAGATTCCTAAAGATAAAACTGGAATTTGCTAGCTACACAAGGTCCCAGGCGCAGTGAAAACAGAGGAACAGGAAAGCTGAGCTGGTCGGGCCCTTGAGGAACGAGGCAGAGCCCAGAAGCGTGTCTGAGAAGTCACCGTGGACCCTGACTCTCTGGTTCAGAAGGAGACTTGATTCAACAGACAAGGGAGAAACCGCAGGGTTTTACTTGAAGAAGAGAGCCTATCACACCCCTCTGGGGAGGGTGGAAGCTCTCCATCAGCAGTGGAGGGGCACTGAGGGGCGAGTCTGGGTGAGATGGGCTGGGGTGGCAGTCTCAGTGAGCAGTGGCAGTGGGTGTGCAGGAGTGGGTGGGAGACGTGATTCTTTTTTTTTTTTTTTTTTG
>NW_007249823.1:218932-224463 GCF_000164805.1 Carlito syrichta | reverse complement strand
GACTGGAGTGCAGTGGCCGCTCCCGGCCACCGCAGCCTCGAACTGCCGGGCTCCGGCGATTCTTCCGCCTCAGCCTTCCGAGTAGCCGAAATTACAGGCGCGCACTACCACGCCCGGCTATTTTATTTATTTATTTATTGTAGCGATGAGGTCTCGCTGCCCAGGTGGGTCTCGAACCCGCGGGCTCAGGCAATCCACTCACTCAGCCTCCCAAGGCGCGGGATGACGGGCTGAGCCACCGAGCCCGGCTTGGGAGACGTGGTTCTGGGGGACCTGGCGCCTAGTGGGACGGGGGATGGGGTGGGGCGCTGGGCAGACATGGAGGCCAACTCCTCATCCCTGGTCTGGAGGATCAGATGGATTCGGTATGGGACAAGCCAGAGGGGCCATCAGAAACACTCCGGTCCCCAGGCTAACCTCCAGAACCCCGGCAAGCGCTCGAAGATGAGGACACACTCTGTCCTGGACCAGCCTGGCCCTCCCGGCCTCAAGCCGCGGCCTTTCTCTGGAAAGCCCTTTAGATGTTTGCAACCAAAGACTCAGCACCCAGAGGCCCCCAGGTGCCCCCAAACCCTGTCAGTGTCCCTCCCCAGTCCCAGGCGGGCTCTCTGGGGACCTCAGAGCCAGAGGTGGCCATGCCCGGTGGCAGAATCCTTCCCGTGCGGGGGGGGGGGAATGATTGGCGTGCACTCGGTCCTCAGAGCCCCCGGAGCGAAATCCCCACTGCATCTGATTCCAAGCCCTTCTCTGCAGACTCACTGGCCAGAAGTGACGGTGACTCCTGCAGGTCTTCTTGACCATGGCCGCCAGGCCCAGGGCTGCCCAGCGCCGGCCACTGTTCTTCCAGCCAGTCTGGGTGCAGTCGGCACCGGCTCTGGGATCTCTTCTCGAGCTTCGCCCTCCAACCCACGTGCCAGGTCTGGGGGCCCGGGGTGGGGAGGAGACAGGCAGATATGCGCCAGCCCTCCTGGGCTGTACACACGCGTTTTAAGTGGTGGCTGGCATTGTCTTCATTGCTCTGTTTCACTGAGGCTGGAGTCCTGTTTTGGGAAGCAGTAGCATCAGTGAGGCTGAGCTCTAGCTATGAACCCCTCTCTGCTTATGTGGGGACCCCAGACTCCCTGTCTTGGGTCACAGCTCACCAGTCCTCTGCTGTAAACAAAGCCATGCGGTCACCAAGCCGTCTATGGTCCTGTAGGATGCTCATGGGCACGCCTGGCCATTGTTTTTTCCTAATTCCCTGCCAGACGTCTGTTCCTTCTCCGTCACCCTGTTCAAGTGTGGTCAAACACGGCCCCTTCTGGTGGCCTTCCCAGATTGCCAGGCTCAGGCACGGAGGGTTGGTGGCAAGAGTGACTGAAATCCTCCAAACTTCTCCCAGCTGCAGCATCGCCACGTGGCTCTGCCGCTGCTTCTGCCCACGGGTGGAGTCCACGCCCAGACCTGACTCCGAGGTTTGTGACTCACTGTGGCCCGTGGAACACGGCAGAAGTCGCCGTGTGCCTACACCAAGACGGGCCCCAGGAGGCAACACAAATTGTAATGAAGTCTCACGACCAGTGTTTGCCTTCATGGTTTGTATCTTTTGGTATTCTATTTAGAAATTCCTTCCTACTCTGGGGTCATGAAAATATTATTCTGTATTCTTTCTGAAAGTTTTATAGTTCCTTCACATCTATGTCTCGAATCCATCTGGAATTGATTTTTCTGTGCGGTGAGCCTGGGATTTCGTTTTCTTTTTGTCCATATGGAAAACCACCTGTCCCGACATCGTTCTCGGGCGGTCCATCTTCCCTGTGTTGGGGTGTGTTCCTGCTTCTGGTCAAAGTCAAGTTTCCATCCCACGTGCCGTTTCTGGGCTTTCTAGTCTCCCCCTTTGTCTACCTGTGTCTTCCTGACCCATTCCCACTCCATCCTAATTACTCTAATTTTTTATGAATCGAACTTATTTTGAAGAGCAGTTTTGGGTTCACCGCCAAATTGAGCGGGAGGTCCATGCGGAGATTACCCATTGCCCTCCACATGTGCGCAGCCGCCCCCATTGTCAACATCGCCCACCAAACGGTGCGTTTCTTACAACTGATGACCCTACACTGACACAGCATTGTCACCCAGAGTCCATAGTCCACCCCGCTGCCGTAGATTCTGTGGGTCTCTCAAACGTACAATGGCACATCTGCCATCGTACTGTTTGAGGGTCTTTGACCCGCCTGAAAGATTCCTTGTGCTCCACCTGTCCATCCCTCCCTCTCCCCAGACCCTGGCAACCACTTATCTTGTTATTATCTCTTTAGTTTTTCCTTTCCCAGAGTGCAGTTTGGCTAGACTCAAGCAGGGTGTATCCTTTCCGAGTGGTTTTTTTCACCTAGTAATATGCATTTAATTTCCTCCATGACTGTGGCATGACGGCTCATATCTTTAGTGCTGAAAAATCTCCCGCCATCTGCATGTCCACAGTGTACTTACCCATTCACCTACTGGAGGACATCTTGGTTGCGCCCAGGTTTTGATGTTTATGAATAAAGCTGCTGTGAGGTTTGTGAGCGGGATTTTGTATATACATTTTCAACTCCCTTGGGTAGATACCAAGGAGCTTGATGGCTAGATTGAGCGATAAGAGTATGTCTTCTACCAAATTGTCTTCCAAAGCAGCTGTAACCCTTGTGCATTCCTACTAGCAGTGAATGGAATTCTTGTCTCTCCACACTTGGTGCTGCCTGTGTGCTGGATTTTGGTCATTCTACTAGGTATACCATGCGGTCTCATTGCCGTGGTGACACAATATGGATCATCTTTTCGTATGCTTATTTGTCATCTATATATATCTTCTTTGGTAAGAAATCTGTTAAGGTCTTTGCCCTCCCCCCCACTTTTTTTTTTGAGACAGGGTTTTCCTGTGTTGCCCAGGCTGGAGTGCAGTGACATGATTATAGCTCGCGGCAGCCTTGAACCCCTGGCCTCAGTGATCCTGCCTCAGCTCCCGAGTAGCTGGGCGACAGGTGTATGCAACCATGCCCAGTCAATTTTTTTTTTTTTTTTTTTTAGAGACAAGGTCTTTCTTTGTTGCCCAGACTGATCTTGAACTCCTGGCCTCAAGTGATCCTCCCACCTCAGCCTCCCCAAAGTGCTGAGATTACAGGTGTGAGCCATCATGCCTAAGCCCTCATGTTTTTCAATGGAGTTGTTGTTTGTCTTCCTGTTGTTGAGTTTTGAGAGTTTTTTGTATATTTTGGATAAGAATTTTGTCATATGTGTCCTTTGCAGGTATTTTCCTCCCAGTCTGAGGTTCATCATTTTATTCTCTTGCCAATATCCTTTACAGCTTATCTGTTGTTTCTTTCAAAAATCTTCAACCTGCTGGGCTCAGGTGATTCTTTTGCCTCAGCCTTTCAAGTAGCTGGAACTACAGGCACGTGCCAGTTTTCCCGGCTAGTTTTTTGATTTACTGTAGAGATGAGGTCCTGCCAAGCTGCCCAGGCTGCTCTCGAACCTGTGGGCTCAGGCAGTCCTCTCACCTCGGCCTCCCAAAATGCTTGGATTGTACGTGTGAGCCACTGCGCCCGGCCTCATAGATCTTGTCTTTAGTGTAGTACCTAGAAAGAAATTTCCAAACTCACAGGCATCTAGATTTTCTCCTATGTTGTTTTCTAGGAGTTTCATCGTTTCGAGCTTTGTATTTAGGTCTACAATTCATTTTGAGTCAATTTTTATAAAGGGGTAAGGTCTGTGTCTAGATTTATTTTTTTTGCATGCATATGTCTACTTGTTCCATTTGTTGGAAAGGCTATTTTTGTTCCTTTGTGTTGTCCTTCCTTTATTGTAAAAGAGTGATTGGCTGGGTGCGGTGGCTCAAGCCTGTCATCCCAGAACTTTGGGAGGCCGAGGCGAGAGGATTGTCTGAGCCCAGAGGTTCGAGACCAGCCTGGGCAACTCTGTGAGACCTCGTCTCTACAATATATCAAAAAATTAGCAAGGCATGGTAGCGTGCGCCTGTAGTTCCGGCTACTTGGAAGGCTAAGGTCAAAGGATCCCCTGAGCCCAGCAGGTCGATGCTGGGGTGGCCGTGAGAGTGCCACTGCACTCCAGCCTGGGCGACAGAGTGAGACTCTAACTCAAGAAAAAAAGATTGATTGACTACATTTATGTGGGTCTATTTCGGGGTAGTAACAGCCTCTCTTTCCTTTCTGATATTATTAGCAATTTGTATTCTCTTTTGGGCTAAGCCTGGCTAGAGGCTTATTGATTTTGTTGATATTTCAAAGAACAGGCTTTTGGTTTCACTGATTTTCCCTATTGATTTTCTGTTTTTAGTTTCATTGATTTCTGCTCTGATTTTTATCATTTCATCTTAGTTTGGAATTAACTCACTCTTCTTATTTTAGTTCTAAAAGACACTTAGATGATTGATTTTAGATCTTCATTTTTTTCCTAACATATGCATTCAGGGCTATAAATTTTCCTTTATGTACCGCTTGTACTGCATCCAGTAAATTTTTATGAGTTGTGTTTCATTTTCGTTTAGTTCAAAATATTTTAAAATTTTTCTTGAGATTTATTATTTGACCCAGGTACTATTTAGAAGTTGCTTAATCTCCAACTGCTTTGGATTTTTCCAGCTGCCTTTTTGTTGTTGATTTCTGGTTTAATTTCACTGTGGCCTGATAGCAGACATTGTATGACTTCTATTCTTTCAATTTGTTTGGCATGTTTGATGGCCCAGAATATATCTTCTGTTGGTGAATGTCCCATGTGAGCTTGAGAAGAATGTGTATTCTGCTGTTAGGTGTAGCTGTCTTTAGATGTCAATTATATCCGGTTGATTGATGATATATTGCGTTTAACTATGTCCTTAATTATTTTCTGCTTGCTGGATCCATTCATTTCTGATAGAGGTGTTAAAGTCTTCAACTATCATAGTAGATTTACCTATTTGTCCTTGAAGATCTATCAGCTTTTGCCTCATTGCAGTTTGATACTATGTTATTAGATGCATGCATGCTACATATGGTTATATCTTCTTGGCCAATTGACCTCTTTTTCATTACATAATGTCTCTCTTTATCCCTAATAACTTCTTTCTCTGAAGCTTTCTCCTTTACTATAAGTTTAAAGTAATCTCTCATATACATATTTTATTTGCTAGAAATTTAATAGTTATTCTGACCCATTTTTCTTCAATTACCTTTTTATACTAGTTTCCATGTCCCGCGGGAAAAAATGGACTAGAATTTGTTATTCAAAGTACATTGATTTTAAGGTCAGTCATGGTGGCTCACACCTGTAATCCCAGCATTTTGGGAGGCCAAGGTGGGAGGATTGCCTGAGCCTAGGAGTTTGAGAACAGCTTAGGAAATAGCAAAAACTCATCTCTACCAAAAAAAAAATAAAGCTAAGTGTGGTGGCACACACTTGTAGTCCCAGCTTCTTGGGAGGCTGAGGCAGAAGGATCACCAGAGCCCAGGAGATTGAGCTGCAATGAACTGTGAGCATACCAGTGCATTCCAGCTTGGGTAACAGAGTAAGACAACCAA
>NW_007249823.1:183781-218842 GCF_000164805.1 Carlito syrichta | reverse complement strand
ACAACCAAAAAAAAAAAAAAAAAGAGAGAGTTCATTGCCTTTAGAGGGTCACTTAGACAGAATTGACATCTTTATAACACTGAGCCTTCCTATCCATGAATATGGTATATATAATAATTTTTCCTAGTAAATATATGACATAGTTCTAGAAATTATAGTTTTGGTTGCTTTTATGATTAAGAACTTTCTTCTATTTTGTTATTGGTTATTGGTGGCATATAGAAATTTGATTGCCTTTGTATACAGCAAATGTACTGATTATTAGTTATACCTGTATTATTAGCTGTACTACTCACACCAGTTTGTCCACAGATTATCTTAGATTTTCTATGTAGACATAGTATTTTCCAATGTTTGCACTTTTAATTTTTTCTTATCCTATTGCATTGCCTAAATCCACTAGTACAATGTTGAATATAGTGATGAGGACTGCCTCACTTGTCTTGATCCTGACTTTAGTGAGAATACTTCCAACATTTAATGATTAAGTATGATGTCTACTCTGTCTTGGATAGGTACTCTTTATCAGGTGTGACAGAGTCTGTAAATTGACACTTCTCCCTTCTCCCAGTTTTTTCTTTCTTTTTTTGTGATAGAGGTCACTTGGATTTCATAAGGGCACGTGGCCACCTAGGAGGAAACAAGGTCCCTCACGGCATCCTTCACAGCCTAATGTGACCACATGACTAAGTAGATCTCTTTAAAAGACATAGAGGAAGGGATGTGTGCAAATTATATATCACTTTTCCTCTTTTCCTTTCTGTGGAAATGGTAGTGGTGAACCCACTTTGGCCATGTGGATGAGGACAATGTCCTGGGGTGTGGAGAATATTATGGCAAGAGTGCCTGTGTCCTGGGGAGCCCGGGACCCTGTCCTCCGGTGTCTCCTGCCCTGTCCCCTGCCCTACACTATGACTTGTTACAGAAACAAACTCCCCTCCCATCCCAGACACCCTGTTCTGTGTCCCTTCGTTTAGCAGCTCAACCTATCCCTCCTCTAAATGTACCCAAATAAGGAAACCTCATGTTATTTGTAGTTTGCTAAGAATTTTAAAAGCTGAATCATGGATTAATGCTAAATTCTACTGCATGCTGAATTCTACTGAAGATGACCAAATTGGGTTTTGCTCTCCTCTTGTTCGCTCTTCTTTGAATGTGTCATGGTTTATTACTAGATTTTTGAAATGAAGGATCTCCTTGAATTTCTGGAATAAATGAAAATGAGCTATGATTATTTTAGTACACAGCTAGATTTGATGTGCCAGTCTTTCCCTTAAGATTTTTTTTTTTTTGAGTTAGAGTCTCACTCTGTCATCCAGGCTGTAGTGTAGTGGCATGCTCTCAGCCACCACAGCCACGACCTGCTGGGCTCCGGCAATCCTTTCACCTCAGCCTTCTGAGTAGCTGGAACTACAGGCGTGTGCTACCACACCTGGCTGATTTTTTGATTTATTGTAGAGATGAGGCCTCGCTGTCCAGGCGGGTCTCGAACCCGCGGGCTCAGGCAATCCACTCACCTCAGCCTCCCAAAGGCACGGGATGACAGGCTGAGCCACCGAGCCCGGCTCCCTTAAGATTTTTTAGATGTTTATGTTTACAATTGAGATTGATGTGACATTTTCTTTTCACAAACTGCCACCTAACTTTAGACATTAGGTTACAGTAGTGTCAGAAAATGAACTTGTTAGTTTCCCAATTCTCCTTATTCTCTGCAATCGTATGCACAATAGTGTTCCTCTGTGTCTTTTAGATCTGCTATCTCTTGCTGTAATACCATCTGGGCTTTGTGGCTTTTATTCATTTTGCTTGGAGACATAATTTTTTGCAAATCAGTTTAATTTCTTTACGGGTTATTGACTTGCTAATGTCTTCTATTTCATCTTGAGTAATTTTTGGCTATTAATTTTTCTTTAATAAAGATGTCGGTCACACCCAATTTAAAGTGTATTGGCATACAGTCGATTGTAGTACATTTAACAATTTGTAAATCTGTTTCTGTTAATTTTTTTTCCTCAGTTATTCTTGCTGGGAATTTTTCTATCTTATTTTCTCTGAGGACAATGTTTTGCTTTTCTTGATCACTTCTATTTTTCTTCATTTTCTATTTAGTCCTTCATTTTCTCTCATCTTCTTTTCTTGTGTTCTTTGGAGCTATTGTCATGTTCCTGTTATTTTCTTAATTAAGATTGAACCTTCTTTATCTGGAAGTTTTCTTATTTTGCAAGACATGTGTAGTTCACAAATATACCTCTAAAAACCAACTAAGCTGCCCAAGAAAACTGATCTATACTGCCTTTTGTCCACTCGGGACTAAATAATTTGTTGTCTTCACTGCATTCTCCTCTTTAACTCACCAGGTATTTCAAAGCATGTCTTCAACCTTCCAAACTTATATATACACACACTTTAATCATCTTTTTATTGCTAACTTCTAAACTAGTTGCATTCTGGTCAGAGATCATAATCAGTATGAGAATTATTCTGTGAAATTTGTAGGATTTGTTTTTTGACCTGTGAGTTGCCACGTTTTATGAATGGCTTACCTGTGTCTGGAAAACGCCCTTGAACAGGCAGACCTGTGGAAAGGAGTGGCATCTTCCCATCGCGGGGATGGTTATACAGCACCGGGCAGCAGAAGATGCCTTTATACCCTCACGTGTGGGTCCAGACCATCCAGGAGGGAAGCAGAGTAGATTTTACAGCCCCAATATATAGGAAAGGGGACGGAGGCTCAGAGAGGTAAAGCAAGGTGCCTGGAGTCACACAGCTCCTACGTGATGAGTCCCTGTGGTTATGGGGCACCTTGATGATGGCTGGAAGGAACAGTGTGGACCAGCCTGACCCAGCCTTGGAGAGTGTGCAGGTTTCTTCCAACTTCAGCATCGTGTCCTGGTCCTGACACAGGCCGGCGGTCACTGTGACATATCTGGGGCAGCACATTCTCACTTCTGCAAACCCCAAACCCCCATCAGGCAGGCGGGCCCAGGCGATGCCCCTCTGACCTTCTCCCCTTTGCTAAAGCTGGGCCCTGCCTGGAGGGCCTTCTGCAATCCACATCACCTCGAGCTAGGGCCTCTGCATCTGAGGTCCTCCTCCCCTCATGTTTGCCTCAATCCAGCACGTGATCGGTCTGTCACCACTCCCACCTGGCTGTGCTTTCTGAACTCTGGGCCTTTTTGCTTGAGCAGACCAGGCTCCCCTGGGGTCCTGCAAAGCCCCCACAGGAGTCCTACACTCCCCTCCATCTGCAGCATCATCTGACTGTGCCTTTGCCCTCCCCGGGGGGGGTCTGTGCCACCCTCCCACCCAGCCCCTTCTCCTGGATGCTCCATAACTCCTCTTGGCTTCCTGACCCTGCCCCTCCCCGTTCCAATCCAAGGGGTCATCTCGCTGAGTCAGCGGGGACGGAGGGAGCATTTCTAACACGTCTGACCCTCCCCTCCTAGGCTTAGCCCCTCAGGCCTCCCACTGCCTCCCTTACCTCCAGTCTCTGCTCTCCCAGCAGCCAGCGCGGCAGCCATGGCAAAAGAGTTACTTAGTCTTTCCCCGCCCTCTTTGCCTGAAAATCCCAAACCCTCATCAGCCAAGTGGGCCTCACGTCCATGCTGTTTCCTGTTGGGAGTCCTCTTCTCCTTCAGTGGTTTCTGGTCAATGCTCCCTGCCCTTCAAGACCTGCTCCACATCACCTCCTCCAGGCGGCCTCCCGAGGCCTCCACGTTGAGTTAGGGGCCACTCTGACCTTCTGGGGCACCTGGGGCTTCTCTCGGTCTCAGCTCTGATGGTGCCATGTGGTCGTGGTTGTTTTACTTGTCAGCAAGGACAGCACCGGGTTCACACCTCTGACCCTGGCTGTCCACCCTGGCTCTGCCCCAGAGGCTGGGCTCTGGTCAGTTGCCTCCCGAGCTGCCCGTGAGTGGCCTGGGTGGGAGGGAGCATGGCATCGTCCTTTCCTCCGTGTCCTTGCAGTGGCCCCCGGATGGAGAACTCTGACCTGCCGACCAGGGTCAACGCCCTTTCCAACGGCCCTTCATTAGCGAGTGGGACCTCTTCACAGCCCTGTTCAGGGTCACTAGGTCCCTGGAGAATGTGGCTGAGGGCGGCTGGCCGACAACAGGGACCATTGTCCTCGCCTGCTGTGGACAGAGTCGGCTCAGGCCCATCTGGACAGGGCGAGGGCCATGACCCTGGCGCTCCCGTGAGGTCCTGCCGAGACCCGGTGCAGCCGGGCTGGTGAGGTGGGAGCACAGATGGCATTGTCCAGAGCCAGGCAGGCCCTCCAGGGGCCTGTTTTGGGGTCCAAGGGGGCAGCTCCAGCCCGTCTGTCCTCCCCACCATCCCTCGTCCTCATGAGGAATATTTCCACAGCATCCCTGAGAGGAGGCCAGGCCACGTGTCCAGCGATGGGGACACTCCTTCCATAAGTCCCTCATTTCTGGGACTTGAAGTTCTCCTAAGCTGCTGGCCCAGCCACTCCCCACCTGCCCCTCTGAAAGAGGGATCTCAGCCGTCTTCCCCGGCCCTTCCACTGGCCATGGAAACGACCGGTACTAACTGCTAGTTCTAGCCGAGCAGCCACTGGGCGCGAAGGCCACAAGCCGCCTCTTCAAGGGAGCACGCTCCTGCTGGCTTGTCTTCAGGCCTTGAGGGAGGTAGAAGAAATCCTGACACTCTGGAAGGCCCTGCCCGGGATCACCTGGACACCAGGCTGAAGCCCGTAGGAGAGAGGAGGCCCATGCACTGCCACAGGGCTCCTCCTCTCTGGGACTTCCAGGACACATTCCAGGATCAATGCCCTTTCTCTGTTCCGGCCATGGTATCGTTGTTGCTATTGTTTTTGCTTCACAGGCTTGTCATAGTTCACCAGATATAACTTTACAGGCCCAGCCAGTGGAAGCCCCTCCCGGAGGCCACCCCCATCCGCATCCTTGTGTTCAGAGCCTGAGCTGCACGTGCACCGGGCGTGGTCAGTATGTGCCCCTGACCTTGGTGGCACGCCGGCCACAGAGCTCTTTCCGTGGCTCTTCCTGCCCAGCGCTGGGCCTTGAACCCTGTGGGTGCTCATGTGTCCGGCTCCCGGGGTATGTGAGAGCCAAGTGTTCTGCTGTAAGAATGGAGACACGAGACGCCTCTAGCTTGCTGATGAAGAAACCGAGACTCAGTGAGGCGAGGGGCAGTGTGAACTCAAGCTGGACCACCAGCCAGGCCCAGCGGCAGAGTCTGCCCGTCCCCGCCCGTCCCTGCACTGCCGTTGACTTTGCTGCAGAGTAGGCATTCCTGGGCCCGACAAGCTGGCCTGGGCCACCCTCTTACCTGCTTTCTCACTCCCATCACCCCGGTCCCTGCTCTGCCATCCCAGGTGCTCACCACTCCCTGGATAACGTTCACGGGCTCCCATGGGTGGCCTTTGCCTGGCTGTCCCGTCCCCCATGTTCCTGCCCCCAGCTGGTCTTGAGAGCCTGGCCGAAATGCCCCAGGAGGCCCATGAGGGGCCAAATTGGTCACCTCACCAGGTCAATCCCCAGGTGCTGTCCCCAGAGATCGGGGGTGGGGGCCGAGGAACAGGCTTTGCCCGATGCTGCGGGGAGACACAGTCCCTCAGCGGGGGTGGGAGCCACTTCCTGCTGAAACTCCTGGTTTTCAGTGTGTGCCGTGGGCTGCCCTCCCTGCCAAGGTCTGTCCGACCCACGTGACTACTTCCGGGGCCAGGAGCTCCCTTCTGCATCTGGGGAAGGGATACGGCACCTGTCTTAAACACAGGCTGAAAGGAGGCGTGAGGGTCATGAGCACATGGGAGAGGTCAGCATCCCTCTGCATCACAGACCCCATCTGTGCCCATGCTTGGGCAGGTAGAGCCACCCAGGCGAGCCGTCAGCATGTCCCGTGGTCACACGGGAAGCCCGGATTTCCAGCTCAGACCCACCTGACAAGTGAAGAGATGCCTGTGGCTCAGGCTGCTCCGGAAAAGCCACCCATTAAGATGTCTCTTGTCTGGGTGCCTCGGGTCTTGTCCTGCCACTGATCAGGTTACAGCCAGTGACACCTCAAAGAAGGGGCTGCCTCTCGGGGTTTGTGGGGCAGGGGAGAGGATGGGTTGCCGCCTGGCCTGGGGCTGCCTCCGGGCCCCACTGGGGACAGACTGGGGGCAGGCGCTGTAATCTGAGGCCCACAGCTACAGAATCCTGCAGCATGGGTTAGCCAGTCCTCTGTGGCATGGTGGACTCAGCAGGGACTCTGCAGCTGGCGTGCCTGGAGTCCACACACTGTGTCCATTTAAAGAGGCAGTCAGTCCACACGGCCGGGCTGTCATTCTGTCCTTGTCAGCATCCTGTGAACGTGTTTTGCGCCCAGTCCTGTGCTAGACCTGGGCACACGGCATGAAGGTGGCCTGGCCCCGCCCCTGCACGGTTCCCTTGCGTGGGGGGCAGGATCCAGCACCAGAGACTGTGATACACCCTACGGGGACGGACTGGGCTTCTGGACAGACCTCCTGTCTACCACGAGCTCCAAGGGCTGGGCTCATCGCCCAAAGCAGCCAGACGGATCCAGGTTCAAACCCAAGCCCTTCTGCCTCCTGTGTAGATGCCATGTCACCTCTCCGTGCCTCAGTTCACAAGGTGGGTTGGGGTGAGGATGAGTGCGGTGGGAGCGAGGTGAGGAAGGGAGTGGAGCCCCCGCATCAGTTGCTCGCCAGGGCCTGAGCCATGGTCCACCCATGAGTTCCTCTCCACTGGCGTCCACTGGGAGCTGCCCCCATGCAGAGACAGGAAGCCGAGCCTCAGATACGTTGAGACAGTGTGCCAAGGTCACAGCCGACAGGAGCAGGATTGAGGGAGAAGCAAGACTGGCCTTTGGGATCTGAGGGTCTTCAGGAGCAGCTGGGGTAGGCAGGCTTGCAAATTTTTGCTGAACCCTGGAAAGCCCTCATCGCCCCATTCTGCATTTAAGGGTCGAGCAGGACAGGGAGGTCGGTCGGTTGCCTATGCCGTGGAACAAGGGTCGTCCACAGCCGGTGAAGGACAGAGTGGGGTCGGGTTGGAGGCCTGGCTGGCCCTAAAACTCTCCTTTCCCACTCAGTCCAGATTAGTGGCACACTTGCTCTGTGCCAGATACTGGCCAGGGCCTGGGGGGAAGCCCAGGACCAGACACAGCCCAGCCCAGGAAGCCGATGTCCTAACAAGGGTGACCATATCAGAAAATGACACTAAAGGATTCACAAGCCAGCCAGGCTCGGTGGCTCAGCCTGTCATCCCGCACTCTGGGAGGCTGAGGTGAGTGGATTGCTTGAGCCTGCGGGTTCGAGACCCGCCTGGGCAACTTGGCGAGACCTCATCGAAAATTAGCCGGGTGTGGTAGCATGCGCCTGTAGTTCCAAGTACTTGGAAGGCTGAGGTGGAAGGATCTCCGGAGCCCAGCAGGTCAAGGCTGCGGTGGCCGGGAGCGGCCACTGCACTCCAGTCTGGGTGACGGAGTGAGACTCCAACTCAAAAAAAAAAAGAATCCACAAGCCTAAATGATGATGGCAGTGAGCTATGGAGCAGGACAAAGGGGTGGAGAGCACAGCGTAGGAGCGAGTGGGGTGCTGGTAGCAAGATCAGGGAAGGAATGTGTGAACAGAGACCAGGGCCAGTGAGGAGCAGGGCTGACCCCAGAAGACATGGGTGGAAGAGGGTCTCAGCCCAGCAACGGCATGCTGGAGCCTCTGGGCAGCTGAGGGTGTGGCCAGAGAGGCTGGTCTGCTTTAGGTAGATGAGGATTCATCATCCTGGCATAGACTCTTTCCTCCTCTACCTGGCTTCTTTTGCCCCTTCCTCAGCGAGCAGCCACGGACCAAGGCTGGCCTCTGCAGGATATGCATCTTCCCAGTAATGAGTCACAGAGTACAGGTGATCAGCAAAGCCGAGAACAATGTGAACAGTATCCTTACTCACTGTGACTGTGAACACCACGTAGCAATGTGAATAATTAACTTGCTTGATGATAAAACTGCTTGCTGTACTGTCCCGCGATGCGGATTCTTTCTTCATGGACTGGCCACCATCGGTGGCAAGTTCTAATAAGCCAGTGTCTTTCCCTGCTGGACCTCGGGGTGACTTCTCTGAAACAGGCGAAGAACCTTACACACAAGCCCTCTCAGATTTGGGGTTACCGCGTTACAGTAGACCATGACAAGGACTTGACGGGAATCACCAGCAAGGAGTAAAAACGTGCAAGTCTGCCTACCACTGCTGCTCCCAAAGACCAGGGAAATCACCAGAAAGGGTTGTGGAGGCCAGAGGGGAAGGGGGCACTGAGGACGCCGTTGGCTGAAAAGAGGGGTGTGGGGGAAAATGCTGGCGGTTTGGACCAGCAGGAGGAGGTGCTGCCAAGGGGCTGGATGTCAGGTGCGCTTGGAAGGGTTTAGGGCATGAGGAACAGAGAAGAATTAGGCCCAGCAGGGAGACGTGTCCAGCCTGAACAATAGAATTATGCTGGCATCTTTTGACAAGGTGAAGACTTGGGGAGGAAATAAGCTCACGTGGGAGACCTCAGAGCTCTGCTTGTGTTAAGCGTGAGATGCTCTGTGGGCTGGATTGTATCCTTACAAAGATGTGTTGAAATCCTCAGCTCCAATACCTGTGGATGTGGCCTGATTTGGACACTGGGTCTTTGCAGCTGGAAGGGAGGCAAGATGAGATCATCACGAACTAGGGTCGGTCCTAATTCAGTGACTGGTCGGAGTTAGGCCAAAGAAATTTAGACAGAGATCCAGAATTAGGGCAAAGAGTTAGAATCAGGGCAAAGAGACCTGGACAGTGATGCAGAGACACGGAGACACACAGGGAGGAGGCCATGTGACCACAGAGGCAGAGGCTGGAGTGCTGCAGCTACAAGCCAGGGGACACCAAGGGTTGCTGGCAGCAGCTGGGAGAGGCAGGGAGGGAAT
This sequence comes from Carlito syrichta, assembly GCF_000164805.1. NCBI lineage: Eukaryota > Metazoa > Chordata > Mammalia > Primates > Tarsiidae > Carlito > Carlito syrichta. The sequence goes on along the minus strand of NW_007249823.1, from coordinate 209,919 downwards.
CTGCCCGGGAAACTAGTGTGGGTGAGCGCTGATCATGAAGCCAGGTATAGGCGCCTGGGGCCACAGGGGCGGGAAAATGCCATGGATAGAAACTCGGCCTCCTGCAAGTCAATAACATTTAAGGCCCCTGGTCTGGGTGAGTGCGCCCATAACAAGTGTCAAGAGGAAAGAGAAGGGAAGAGGGAAAGGAGAGAACCCACCCGCAACAGTGGAGAAGGAGCCCCCAGTGACCCAGGAGGAAAAGCCAAGAGACAAATAAAGCGATTCCCCAGAGAACGAGGGCAGAGACTTGACGGTTAGAGGCAGCCACTCAGAGGTCACCCGTGACCTCGACATGACCTTGACAAGAGCATACTCAGTGGAGGTGAGACACTGGCATGCTGGGAAACATCGAACAATTGGTTTTCTGGGGGAGAAAGCTGATTCTCACCATGGCTGAGTTTAAGGATTTATCAATTGACTGGCAGACTTTCTGACAGTTTAACACTTGCTCTCAGGCGATCACTGGGGAGGGGCTGGGAGAGGAGAGAAGGGGACGGAAAGGATATGGTGTCTCTTCTGAGGGCTTCTGGTACAAAATGGTCAGAAGATAAAGTAATATCTATAGAGGAACATGGAGACATATCATTTACTGCAGGCGGACAGCAGATAATACATTTGGATAATAGAACAGGAGAGTCAATATCAGGTTTGTGGTTTCATGTCTTCCAAAGAGATTCCCTCTCCATTCACCATCCTTCAGCTCTGGGGTGGGGAGGAAGGATCGAGTCTGACTCTGCCTTCAAGGAGCTCGCCCTGCTAAGTGAGACAGGGACAGGAATAGGAAACAGTAACGATGGATGGCATACAACGCCAACACCGAGAAAGGCTGAGCTGGCCACCTACAACACTGCACCTCCTCCCCTTTGCCCTCATCCTTGTGACACTGGCTTAGCTACCCCAAGAACTGATGGTCACTGTGTTTTGGTTTTTTGAATCAGCATATAAATTGATCTTTCTGGTCTTAAAGCTTGAAACTTACATTTGTCTTACCTGAGTTCCTTCCTCAGAAACTCAACATGCAGACCTATAGTATCAAGGAACTGAAACTCACTAGATCACCCCATCCAGACCATGAGATGCTAGACCTTACCTATTTGCCAACTTCTCTTCCTAATCCCTCCCCAGTTCCTCTTGACCAACCGGGCTTCTTCGCCCCTTACCAATTCCTATCTACTAATGCCTCTTCCTCACTCTCTTCCCAATTCCTATCTACTGACTCCTTTCCCCCACCCCTCTCCAATTCCTGTTGACCAATTCCTCTTCCTCTTCCTGACCCATCTTCAATTTCTGTTGACCAACTCCTCTTCCTAACCCCTCCCCAATTCTTGTTCACTCCTTTTTTTACCCCTCCCCAATTCCTGTTGACCAATTTCCTTACCCTTCCCCAAATCCTACTTTCTGTATTCATGCCCCAATATATAAACCCCTGACTTCAGTGTCACGGAGAGAGGGGTTTGAGAATGAGTCGCCCCTTCTCCTTGGCTGACACCACCCAGTAAAAAGCCTTCTTCCCTGTCCATATGCAACCAATGTCTCAACGGTTGGCTTTCTGTGCCAGCAATTGGACCCCGACCAAACCCCTGGGTCTTGTCGACACTTGATCACTTGTCGACCACTACCACCACCACCACCATCATCAATATCATTACCATTATTATTTCACCATCATCACTGTCATCCTCACCATCACTGTTACCACCATCATTGCCATTATCATCATCACCCAGAAAGCCCTGGCTCCGGGCAGCCCCTTCGGGTCCCCTCCCACTGTGGGAGCTTTTCTGTCCTCTCAATAAATCCTACTTTCCCCCCCCCCAAAAAAAAAAAACCAGAACCAAAAAACCCTGGCTCCTTTTAAGTTTTTTCTAAAATTTTCTTGAAACTTTTGAAAAGTTTACTCTTCAACTCACCTCCTTCTTGCATTTTATCATAGGCTTCAAGAAAAAGGATGGTACTTTTTTCAATATTTTTCTTAGCTGGATCAGGAATGGGCAACCTATAACCCATGGACCAAATCCAGCCCACTGCCACCAGCCACGGTGTGAAAAGCAGGAAGTGTACCTAATTAATTAATTGATGTAGCAAACTCTTTCTGTAAAGGGTTAGATGGTAAATATTTTAGATGTTGTGAGCCAGTTGTCTCTGCTGCATCTCTTCACGTCTGTGGTTGTAGCTCAAAAGCAGCCACCAATAACACATCGATAAATGGGCATGGCTGTATTCCAATAAAACTTAAACTCCTCTGGGCCACTACATCACCAGGTCCCTTTTTCTCCAGCTTCCAGCGGTCTTCCTTGTGGTCTTTGTCAAGCGTTCGCTGGCAATCTTCTCAAGGACTCTTTAGCTTCTATCCACTACCCAGAGTGGACCAGAACTAATGCTTTGGATTTGTCTAGGCACCAGATCTCTGTTCTGCCACTGTCTCCTACCAAATCACCCCAAACTTAGTGGCCATCTCCTCTTTGGAAAGAGGCAATGGGGGAGGACTTGTCTGTCCCACAGTCTGGAAGATTGAGGCCCTGGGTGACTCAGTGGATGAGAGCTGGGATTATCTCTTGCTCACATGGTTGGTGCCTGGCCTGCAAAAATTGGACTGTTGATCAGAAGCACCGACTCATGACCTCTGCATGTGGCTGGGCTTCCTCACAACATGGCTGCCTCTGGAAAGTTGAACTTCTTCCAGCAAGTGCAGGGCTTTCAGTGTGTACATTCTTGTGAGCAAGGCAGAAGCAACATTACCTCTTTTTCACCTCACCTTACTTCTACGATAATGGCTACAAACAAGTCATAAGCCCAGCCAGATTCAAGGGTGTGTGTGTGTGTGTGTGTGTGTGTTTGCACATGTGTGTGTGGTCTCTGACCCTGCCTCTCAACCTCAGAAGATCCAACAACTTTCAGACATGTTTTAAAGTTGCCACACCTTCATTTCCATCTGTAAAATGAGAATGATATGCCTACCTTGTGTAGGTGTAAGCATCACGCGGCTTAGTCCACATCGGTGCAAGAACAGTACACGGAGTTCCGTGAATACTCTCAACTGTTGTGCTATCATCATCTCATCATTCCAACTTGTAATCACAGCATGTACCTTACTTGGTGTCTGTCACCTGATTTGTTCCAATTAAATGTGACTTTATCCTAAAAGGAGGAGAAGGCAGAGGAAGCTGCTCCCATGGGCTTGGCACCCACGAGGTACCCACTATGGTCCCATCTCCCCATCTTGCTATGAGAGAGGAGCTAGCTGGGCTCCCAAGCCCAGAGAGAACTCGAAGCAGTGAGGGTCAGGGACGAGTCCAGGGTCTGCTGCTCACTCATTCAGCTGGTCAGCTATCTGTTCATCCTTGGTGCGCTCAAGTATATTTTCTGAGTGTCTAGGTTGGGCCAGGAACTCTTCTTGTGCTGAGTGAGTGGATCACCCAGAACCCTCTCTGTGGGGCCTTCCCACCTGGGGTCTCTGTGGCGAATTGTGAATTACTCCTGGCTCTCCACTCCACCTTCCTGGAAGCCGCCCATTATTTACTTATGCCCCCCAACTGTTTCAACAAAGGATCTGAAGCTGCTGACAGCACAAAGCGCCTTAAATAAACACCATCAGATCCAACTAGAACCCACAGTACTGAAGCAAAACAGAGGGCACAAATTGTAATACAAAGGACCGGCCTTGCTGATGCACTTAAGCTTCTCTTGGCCTTTGAGCTTCCTGGTAGCCAAGGAGAAAATAAATCATGATCAAGTTTACAGTCTTTTCTAGGGGATTGAGGGAAGCATATCTTCCAGCAGATTCCTTCAGGAAGAATTGTACTAAGCACCCAGTTTAAAAACAGAATTCTTCCGGGGACGCTCTCCAAGGGAGTAGAGTGAAGTGAAGTGAGGAACCTCTGCCCCGACAGTGTAGTTGGTGCCTTGTTTTCCACCCCAGGCCAATGTGAGGCCCGGATTCGGAGCCAGCCTTTCACAACATCTCCAAGCTCAAGTGGAAACAAGCCCTGGGATTATCTCTTCATTTGGGGTCAAAAGGCATGAATTTCAGCGGCGAAATGGTCCACGCTGCAATCTTTGTTTTCTGCATGAGCTGATAAACGCTGAGGCCAGGCCCACGGGGCCTCCCGCCACATTGCCCCTGAGCTTCGGTAAATCTTTTGACAGGAGTCATTGTCTGGGGCAGCGCCCTAAACGACTTCTCTAAACGGAGTTATTCATTCGGCCATAATGGGAGGCTGTGCTGCCTGGCCCTGCTGATGGCCATAATTTCACACTGATGACCTGTCTTGTCAGGGCATTTGCAGACTCAATGCCTGGCCGGCAGCGCCTCCAGCCGGGTAGGGGCTCCCCGGGTTTGGGGTCCTGGCTGTGAGTTTGGGATTCCTGGGGAGGAAGGCGGGTATCGGAACCCCTTTTCCTGGGACCCAGGAGAGAGTGCTACCCGGAGAGGGAAGACACACTCCTCAGAGCTCGGGCAGGTGAGGGTTGCATCCCGGCACCTGGGGTGATGCTAGGCCTCAGTTTTCCCATCTGTGAAGTGGGGATTAAGAATGCCAGCTCTTGGGGAACGCTGACCACAACTTGGGAGCTCCCGACCCAGTGCCCGGCACCAGGCCAGCCTCGTGGAGGTGCTTACCCAAGGCTGGCCAAGTGGACACCCAGCAGGTCCCCAGATCTGGACCTGGCCATGGGAAGCATTCAGTGGAGAGGACCTTCCCTTTGCAGACACTTGTTCGGGGGGATGGAAGAGCACACCTGAAGCCCCGTGGCCCACGTGCAAGACGGTGGCCTCGCTGGCCAAGTACACTGGGTGACCAGTCCTGGGCCGGGTCAGAGCACGCAGCTGCCTGGGGGCCCCTCAGCCCCTCCTGGGGGGTGGCAGCATGAGCTGGGTCTGCTTGCTTTTTATACTTTGGAAGATCGGAATTGTCCCGTCTGCTTGCGGCATTCCACACTGCATCTGGGAGTATTCCTGTTACCACCTAAGGTGTGCGTTCCTGGTACTTCGGCTGGGTGGTGTGTTTTGGGTGCATAAACCACAATTTATAAAAGGGGCTCTCAAGAGGACAGGCCCTGGTCAGTGGGGGACAACCTGATGGATGCTTCTCATCAGAGCTTCATGCTGAGTTGCCCGGGCTCTGTAGGCTGGCACCGCAGTGTGACGCCCCTCCCGCCACCTCCCCTTTCAGTTCATGGGTGCTGATCCCTTGAACCCCAAACTCATCTTAGCATCACTCCTAGAGGACCCGACCTCAGAAACTGGGAGAGCCAGGACATGTGCATTTGACCCATCGTTTGAGCTCGCCAGTTGCTCCGTGGCTCTTCCTGTTGTGACTTTTGTGGTGCTGAAGGCCATGTGGGATTCTGCCCTCTTGTTCTTGTTGTCTCTATCAGTGAGGGTTCCAGACCAGGAAACAGATGGGCAATCAATTTTGAGGGTCTGGCCCTCCCGATGACCAGGGAGAATGTAATGAAAGGACTACTTACAAAGGTGTGGGCAGGTGAGGGGAAGCCGCCAGGGCTGTGGCATCCCCAGGCAGGAAGTGACGATGCCTCTGCCTGGAGAGCCCTGTAGGAGAAGGACTCAGAGCATCCCGCAAAGGGACCCCGACCGGGAAGTCTCACTCTGCTCCCGCCTTCGAATCTCCTGATGGGGCCTCCCACTGACCAAACCCAGACAGACGCTTGCACATGAGAGAACCCTCTGGAGCAGTCCTGGAGGTCCGTGCTCTGAGGCCGGAGAGCAGAATGGTAAAGAGCAAAGCGTGGATAAGGAAGAGCAGAAAAAGAGAGTACTTCCACCATTGAGAGAAAGAGAGAGAAGAAGAAGAAGAAGGAGAAGGAGAAGGAGAAGGAGAAGGAGGAGAAGGAGAAGGAGGAGAAGGAGAAGGAGGAGAAGAAGAAGAAAGGGAGGGAGAGAAGGAGGGAGGGAGAGAGAGAGGGAATAGCCGACCCATCACCCTCACCTGAGTATCTTCAAGTGCTTGAGCCTCCAAGTGTGCCTGGCGTGATGCTGGCTGCAGGGCATAGGGTGACGGTGTCTTCTGTTCCTTCCACTCCACAGCTTCCTCTGCTGATTGGACCAGTCAGAGGCCCTGGGGACTTGTGGGTAATGGGAGGGTGACCGACTGTCTGGGTTTTAGCACTGACGGCCCTGTGTCCTGAGGAAGCCTTAGTCCCAGGCAGACCTGATGGTCATTCTAGGGGACTGTTGCCCGAACACTTCTGCGGGACTGCCGGCTTGGCAGGCGTGGGCCTCCAGCGGCTGCTCGCCCCAGATTCGGAAGTGGGCAAGGGGTCACAGGAGCTGAGGCTGCCAGGGCACGGGCGGAGAGGACCTGGGGGCTGAGGTCCTAGATGAAGCCGAGACAAGGTTCCCGTGTGGCGTTCGGGGCCTTGGTTGGGAGGGTGCCGCCCGCTGCCCAGGGGCTGCTGGGATGTCCCTCCAGCTCCCCCATGGGCCCAGCTGTTGGCATCTGTGGGTCCCCTGGGTTTTCTGCCTCCTTGGTCCTTCTGCCCATCCCTACCAGCCTCAGGGCGTCTGTGCTCTGCTCCTAATCAGCACACGTGATGGGACCGGGCTCCGGATGCCTGGGGGACTGGCCGTGCTGAGCCCCAGGCCATGCCAAGGTGGGTGCCCACCTTTGAGCTCTCGGCTGCAGCTCCTGCTGCTCAGATCAAGGCATGGCAGGCTGCAGCCTCTGCCAGATCTGGCCCGCTGTCTGTTTTTGGACACCTGGCGTTCTCAAAAGGGTTTTTTAAATGTTTTTTAATGCCTGAAAAATATCAAAAGAAGGCTAATATTTTGTGATACATGAAAATGGCACACCATTCAAATTTTTGTTTCTATAAAAACAGTTGCATCGCGATTCACTCATTCTCACACACATTCCTTTATGGACTGTCTGTGGCTGTTTTCGTGACATCTGGGCAGAGATGCCTGGATGCGGTGGAGACCGGGTGGCCCATATTCACCCACTCATTCTTTACCAAGTTGGCTGACCCCGGCTTGAAACCTTTCCATTTATAGCCTTTAAAAAAAATCTGATAAAATGGGGCCTATGTTTTTCATAAGTGTGGTAAAATAGACTTATAATATTTACCATTTAATCACTGTAAGTCACAATTCTGTGGCATTAAACCCATTCGCAGGTCTGGGTGCCCATCTGCACTGTCTCCACCCAACATGTTGTCATTATCCCTGTGTTGCTTAATTTAATGTGTTGACTTGACTGGTTGAATAGGAAGTCCAGGTATTTGGTCAAAGATTATTCCGGTTGTCTCCGGGAGGGTATTTTTGGAGGAGAGTCGCCCTTGAATCTGTAACCTGAGTAAGCAAACGGCCCTTCCCAAACAGGTGGGCCTCATTCTATCAGTTGAAAGCCTGCAGACCTCCCCCAAGGGAGAGGGAACCATTCTGCTCAACTGCTTGGATGGGGGCCCGGGCTTACTGGGTTCTCTGGTAGCTTCTGGCTTCAGATTCCAGCAGGGACATTGGCTCTGCAGATTCAGCCCTTGCCAGTCCCCAAGCCAGTTCCTTGTCCTCAATCTCTCTCTCCCTCTCGCTCTGATCGATCATTCATCTATCTCTCTGTCTATATCTATCTATCTATCTATCTATCTCGTATCATCTATCTATATCTTTCTATCTTGTATCATCTATCTATGTCTATCTATCATCTATCTGTCATCTACCATCCATCTATCTACCAATATATCTATTTATGTATCTGTAGATATATCTCTGTGGATGTATTTCTAGTATATATCTAGATAGATAGATATAGATGTATCCAAAAAAGGGGGGACCCAAAATAAACTGGAAGAATTATCTTTTGGAGGGCAAGCCCCCTGTAGTAACACTCAGAATTTATTCCTCCAGACCAAATGGTCAAACCAGAGTTTTTATCTGGAATTTTTGAGAAGATTGGGCCACGATTTGCAGAAGGAAAGTCCCGAGTTGTGGCACATAGTTGACTCGTTCTTCCACCATGACAAGACATTGCCCACGTCACACTGAGTGTTCAGCAGTTTTTGACCAAAAATGATGAGATTCCTGTATCCCCACCCTCCCTTTTCACCCAATCTGGTCCCAAGTGACTTTCCTTTTTTTTTCCCCTCAAAGGCAAACATTTTGCCGATGTGAAAGAGGTGAAACAAAAAACGACAGAAGCACTAAAAGACGTCAAAATTGAAGAGTTCAGAAACTGTTCTGAGCAGTGGAAAAAGCATCTTAATAGGTGCATTTCATCAAACGGTGGGTACTTAGGTGACTGAAGTTTAAACATGTAAGGACAAATACACAGGTTTTTTTTTAGATTGTAAGATATAGTTTATTTGAAAATCAAATTAGAAAGGAAGAGAGAGAAAGAGAAAGAGGAGATTCACCTTCCCAAGGTAGGGAGGGGCCAAAGACAGGAAACATGGCCTGGCCGCAGCTCAAAGAGCACGTGAACATACCACAGCTTAGCAAGGCAATGGCGACTGGTTGCTCCCGGTTGAATCCTTTTATTACACAATTTTTAAAATAAATACATTCTGTCTATATATTTGCATGTCTGCATCTATCTAGATCTCATATATATTTGCATGTCTGCATCTATTTATATCTCATATATTATATTTACATGTCTGCATCTGTCTATATCTATATCTCTCTCTATCTCTATCATAGAGATGTAGACAAACCGATGTTTCTGTTTCCCTGAAGAACCCTAACTAATGTGATCCCATCGACCAAGCCCCCTCGCCCCTCCCCAGCCCCTGGGTTCATTCAGCAAGAGAAGAAATCTGACTTTCACTTGATAATTACTGAAGCTCACTTTTAGCTCCAAAGGGGGCCGCGGCACGAGCCTGTGTCATCCGAGAAAACAACCGGCCACAGGGAGAGGTGCCGCGGGCGGAACGAGGATATCTCCGGCCAGCCCTGTCCGCTGTGCACTCTCAAGGCGGCTGCGGGAGCCCTGACGCCAAGCACTTGCCGCTCCCAGGACTCGTTTCTGTTGTCATGCACATGCAGGCGTGTTTGCGGCGCCTCCCGATTTACAACTTCCATTGAGCAAACGAGGACCCGGAGGCCCAAAGAGGTGAGTGACTTCAGGCTCCACAGAGCGTGGGACAGCAGACCCAGGGCCAGGTTTTCTGACTCTGACTCTCCAACTCTCCTGGCTCTTAGGGGATACATTCGCCTGTGTCTCTCACTTGGTTGGTGGGCTTCTGGGTAAGCATTTGTATTATTCATTCCCAGGAGTGTCCTTGAATTTTTTTTTTTGAGTCAGTACCTCACTCTGCTGCCCAGGTTGTAGTGCCGTGACACAACCATGACTCGCTGTAGCCTCAAACTCCTGAGATCAAGCGATCCTCCCACCTCAGCCTCCCAAGTAGCTGAGAATACAGGCACACATCACCATGCCTGGCTAACTTTAATTTTTTGTGGCGGTAGAATCGTGCTATGTTGCTCAGGCTGGTCTCAAACGCCTGGCCTCAAGCAGTCCTCCTGCCTGGACTTCCCAAGTGTTGGGATTACGGGCCTGAGCCACCCTCCTGCCCTACTTATAGATCTTGGCTATGTGCTTTTGGAGATGTATGATCTCGAGATGTTAACCCTCCTAAAACATGACGGTCCCATGCCTCCTATGCCCGTTAACCTTCTCTAGCACGAGAATTGTATGGCTGTCACTTACTTATTCCACTGCAGAGATTATCTGTAGTGCTGTGGACACACAGGGTGTGCATGGCCATTCTCCTACAACCCAACTTCAGGGTTTCCAGGTCCCGTAGACAGGGCTGCCCTCAGCATCCTGGGACAGTCCCAAGGACCTCCTTCGGAACTACCTGGGAGCCAGCATTCACAGGTGCCTCTCCCAGCAGGGCCTACTAACCTTCCCTGCCTCCATGTCCTTTTAACACTCTGGTAGTGTCACCAGCCTGCTGATGGCATTTCGTTGTCTTGATTTGTATTTTCCTGGTTTTCAGCACAGGCTTCTTCCATAGGTTTATGGGCCATTCCTTTCTCCTTTTTTTGTGAACGGCTGTTTATCTGTTTTTCTATTTTTTTTCTTGTGGATTTGTGGGGACTCTTTACATATTTTGCACACTAAATGCTTGTTTGTCCTGTGTGCTGTGAATACCATCTCCCAGGCTGTGGGTTGACTCTTGATGTGCGTCACGCTCTTTGAAAGTGATTTATTTCCTTATTTTACAGCTTCCTTTGTCTGCTGTTTGGGGGATAGCTGCGGTCCAAGGTGGAGAGGACCGTGGTCTGGGCTGGGAGAGAGGAGAGCAGTTTGGAGACCTGCGAAGTTCATGGCAGTTGCCGCTGGCTGGGACGAGGATGGGCATGACAGAGCATCCAGGGTGAGGCCTGGGTATGGGGGCTGGCGTGTGACTGGAGCCTTTAGGTATGGTGAAGCTCCAACCAGAAGAGAGCTGCAGCTGCAGTGGCAGCAAGGATGCCCCGTCTCCAAATCCTGGCCCTCCAGGTGTTCCCTGAGCCCCTGCACATGGCCTTCCCTCCATCCCCCTCGTGGGCTGGCCCTCACCCCCACATGGCCCCCGCAACCCTCGGGGCTACAGGCATCTGGTCCAGCCCAGGGTCACGCAGTGCCGTCCCCTCCCCCACCTCCTGCCTCCTCCCTCTGACATTCAGCCCTCCTGGCCTCCGCATCCAGTGCTCTTACGAGCACCCCCACTTCCCTGCGCCCTCTCTCTTTTTCCTTAATCTGGGGTCTCACTCCGTTACCCAGACTGGAGTGCCACGGCACACTCATAGCCACCCCAGCGTCCACCTGCTGGGCTCCGGCGATCCTTCCGCCTCGGCCTTCCCGGTAGCCGGCACTCCAGGGGCACACCACCATGCCCGGCTCATTTTTGGTTTATCATAGAGATGAGGTCTCACCAAGTTGCCTGGGCTGGTCTCGAACCTGTGGGCTCAGGCAATCCACTTGCCTCGGCCTCCGAGTGCTGGAATGATAGGCTGAGCCACCGAGTCCGGCCTTTGCACGCCCTCTTTCTGGCTGTCCTCCGGAGGCCCTTTCCTGCTCCGCAGTCACCAAGCCGCGTGTCCCCTTCCACCTCTCTTCTCACTCCCTCGCCCTTGTCTTCCTCAAAATCCGCCCAGGCTTTCGCTGAGGTTGCGGTCTCTGTGGCTCACGGCTCAGGCCGTGGCTCGGGACATGTCCTAGCAGCACAGAGGTGCTGGCCTGTCTCTCTGCTCCAAACATTCCTTCTCTTGCGGGGCCACTCCACATCCGCTTCCCCCTCCCCTCGGCTGCTCCCTGGGCCTCCGGTGGGCTCCTCCTTCTCTGCCGTCTTCCCTGGGGGTCCCCCAGGGCTGGCCAGAAGCCCTGCTCCTCTCCCTCGATGCTCTTGCCTTGTATGACCTCCTGCAGACCTGTGGCTTCGGCAGACTGAGTTGTGTCCCCAGAAAGATGTGTCCAAGGCCGCGCCCAGTCCCTGTCAGTGTGACCTTCTTTGGAAAGAGGCTCTTTGCCGACGTGACCAAGCCGAGGTCACGCGGGATTTGGGGGAGCCCGTGTCTCACAACTGGTGCGGTTCTAGGGGAAGAGGACACACAGGGACGGTCATGCCACGTGACCACGTGGCAATGAAGGCAGAGGCTGGAACGACACATCCAGCCGCTGAGGAGTGTCGCAGGAGCCAGTGGCAGACACCAGAAGCCGGGCAAAGCCTGGACAGACGCTTTCCCAATGATGGACTCCAGTCTCCAAGGTGGGACCACACTCTTCTGCTGTGTTAAGTCCCAAGTTGGTGGCAATCTGTCCCAGCAGCCTCAGGAGATGGATGCAGAGACCGTCGGCATGAGGACAACTCCTCCAGGACCTCGGGGCCCGGGCTCCCCTCGTGCGGCCGAACGGCCCTGACGTCTCCGCTCCAGCCGCGGGGGGGCCTTCCAGACGCCACCTCCCCATGGAGCCCTGGACCCGTCCCCAGGACACACGGCGCTGCAGATCTTAAGCAACGAGGCTGCACCAAGGGACAGACAGTACCCCTTTGGTGCAAGGGGAGGACGCCTCCTGCTTCCCCAAGAAACCGAGCCTAGGGCCGGAGAGAGTCCAGCGGCAGGTGAGGGCCTGTGTCACCTCTGAGCCTGCACGTCAACAGCTTGTCCCCAGGCAGGTTTTCTCGGCCCCTCCTCAGCCCTGCCTGGCTGTGAGAAGGGAGACATTGCACTTTCCCCACAGGATTTCACCAAGGCATTTAGGGACCTCGAGGTTGAAGCCCACCCAGGTCCCCTAAGACCGGGTTCAGGGTCAGCCTCCCAGATCAGCAAAAGCACACAATTCCGTTGAAACTGTGGCCAGGGTCTGTCTATGGGTCAGGGCACTGTGTGACTGTCAACATTTGTGTACCCAGCTGGAGTTCACTGAGCATCTACTCTGTGCCAGGTGCCGTGACATGCTGGCCTGGGGACCAAGGGGATGGGGTCCCGCCCCAAAGGCAGGCCATTGGGTGGGGGATGCAGAGGGGCTGACACCCCGGTGACAGGTGCAGGGACAGAGGGGAGCATGGGTGCTGTGGGATACCAGCTGTTGCCCCCAGAGGAGGTAGTGCCCAAGCTGGGAGCCATAAAAGGAGCAGGGATTGGTCTAACACAGAAGGAGGGTGGAGAGGGCGTTCTAGGCGGAAGGAACGGCCTGTGCAAAGACCCTGCAGCAGAAAGAACACGTGCTTTTGGAAAGCTGACGCGAGGGGCCCAGCCGTGAGAATGATGGGGGCATGTGTGTTCACATACATGTGTACATGCATGTCCATGTGTGGGTAGTGATTCCCAATGGATCAAGAAGAAAGCGTTCTCCTATGAAGGATCTTATGTACTAAATTTAGGAATTCTAAGAATTTTAAGAAAAGTTAATAAAATCACAATAATTCAGCTACCTGCTATGGGGTTTGGGGCAAACCTCTTGCCCTCACCTGGGCCTCAGTTTCTCATATGTACAGGGAGCCTGTGCTGGGCTCACAGCTTAGATGCTTTGGACCCCTAGACCCCAGCCTCCAGGCAAGGAAGGGACCCATGGTGCCGCCACCATATCCTGCAACCCACCGTCCCGGGAAGATGAGAGAGGACCCTGACCCCAGGCCTGTGGAGGAACAGGCTTCCAGCTCCCTGTAACAGGAGCCCGGCGACACGGCCCGTGACAATGCCAACAACAACCTCGCCTTTTAATTCTGCAACTGGAGAGGGGGCAGCGGGATCGCAGGCCTCCCCAGGGGGCCTCGGGTGACTTATTGATCCATCAGTTACAAATGTCAGTGATCCCGGGTCAAGGGACTCAGCTGCCAGGTGGTCTGTGGGGAGAAGACCCCGACGGCTGTGCCGTGGAGCGGGGAGGGGGAACCTACCTGCTGGAGTTCAGAGGCCAGAAGTGTGGACACATTTCCATTTGCTCCTAGAGAAAGCGAGTGCAGACAGTCTTGTTCTCAACTGGTCAAAGTAGTTTTGATGCCAGTAGTTCATAAGTCCTTGGCTCGCACCAAAACAAATTTCAGAGTGAGTTGCAGAGAAGTTTAAAGTACAGTTCATTCGAGAGAAAAGAAAAAGAAATGGCGCGTTCAAGAGAGAACGTGGCGGCCTTAGGCCTAGGGCACCCCACTTCTGCTCACAGAGGGCTTTATGCATTTCCAGAATGATGGTCAAGCAACCTATTCCTTTTTTATTTTTTATTTATTTTTCTGAGTTGGAGCCTCACTCGGTTGCCCAGACTGGAGTGCAGCGGCCGCTCCCGGCCGCCGCAGCCTCGACCTGCTGGGCTCCGGCGATCCTTCCGCCTCAGCCTTCCGAGTAGCCGGAATTACAGGCGCGCGCTACCACGCCCGGCTGATTTTTGACTTATTGTAGAGATGAGGCCAAGTTGCCCAGGCGGTTCTCGAACCCGCGGGCTCAGGCCATCCACTCACCTCGGCCTCCCAAAGCGCGGGATGACAGGCTGAGCCACCAGGCCCGGCCTATTTTAAATTTTTTTTAATTTTAAAGGTGTGGGGTACAGTTAAGGGTTAGGTATACAAATGTTCATTATGCAGGGACCCTTGTCGATGAGGTGTGCCCCCCCTTCCCCAGGCAGATTCCCACTACTGCCCTTTCCACTTCCCTGCCCCCCTCCTGGCAGTTTCCTGCAACTGGCAATCCTTTTCTTATAGTGTTACGTTGATTGTTCAAGGTCCGCTTATGAGTGAGAACATGTGATACTCAGTTCTTTGTTTCTGTGAAAGATCACTCAGTATTATAGACTCAAAGTCCATCCAGGCTGTTGGAAAGTTCAGGATATTTGTTCGTTTTCATGGCTGTGTAATATTCCATCGTGTATATGTACCACATTTAAAAAATCGAGTCCTCTTTTGATGGGTAGCATGGTTGGTTCCATGTTCTTGCTACTGCGAACAATGCAAGCAACCTATTTCTAAGGTAAGCCTTGATCACAAGTGTCGATTCTCATCGTTTTACTCCTAAGTTTTGCCTGTGTCACGAGGAACTTTTGAGATGATGGGAAACTTGCTCCTTAAATATATTTTCTCTTAGAGCACCATGCCTCAGTGTTTCTGGGAACTCCCTGCTACCCCGTTCTCGGTCCCTGCAGCCAGCTGCCCTATCTTCCAAGGTGGGGCCTGAGTTTTGGTCAGTGTGTACTTGTCTAAAAGAGTTATGTCCCAGTAAGATGGCGGCCAGATGCAGGTGCCTGACCATCTGGATTCCTAGTTATCCGAGCCTGCCCGTGAGAAACTATCTATATCTCGACAATGCTGACCATCCTGCCTCAGTTTGACATCAGCTATTTGGGCTCAAACAGGAAGTGTCGCCAAGCCCAGATTTCCGTCCTCTGTGACTCCAAGGAGCTGCTTAGATGACCTGTGATCTCAGAGAAGGAGGCCATGGACTCCAAGCCAAGGCGAGGTGAGACCGGGCGGCCGTTCTCTCGGTCCCTCCCAGACTCAGTTTCTCCATTGTATCCCGCTCGAGGTCCTTAGGGAACCCAGATGAGGTCACAGAAATTCTGCACCAAGATGGCCACCATCACTGGGGGATTCCAAGGCTCCAAGAGGAGCCTCCGCGGCGGCGGGCACCCTTCTCTCTCCCCCCGCTCAGCCGACAAGCATTGTCCCTGTGACAGGGCCAGGCCCGGTGAGGCTGGAAAGGCTGGCTCCTCTGACCCGGAATCTTCGCTTGGGATTGGGGACAGAGTAACCTAGTTTCATCTGGGAGGAGGATCTTTGGCCTCACAGAGATCCTGGGTGAGGACCCAGATAGACAGTGGGAGAGAGAGACAAGGGTTCCACACGGGACCCCAAAGTGAGTCCTGCCGTCCCTGCAGCCTTGTGGAAGTCTCTGCTTCTCAGCCTCGTTCTACCATCTGTGGGTTGGGGGCACTCAAGCCAGCTCCAGAGGGAGGCACGAGGTGAAGCTGAGAAAGATTCCCCACGAGTGGGCATGATGACACAGGGTCCTCCCTTGCCAGCATGCTGCCCGGTGCCAGTGCCACCCCGGGCTTCCTTCTACCCACTGCAGCCCATCTCCTGCTGAGGACAGCACCACCCTAGATGCAGAAACCCCCACCCACACCCCTTCCCCTGGCCCTTTCCTGGGCACCCTCCACCCACCAGCCATTCTGGTGTTTTCCGTGTGTGTGCTTAAATAGATGCAGTATGAAGTTTGTCATTTTAACTATCTCAGGTGTAGGACTCAGGACACTGGCGACATTCACAGAGTTGCGCAGCCATCGCCACCGCCTACTTCCACACCTTCTCATCACCCCAGTCTGTGAGTCTTCATTGTTGGTACCATGATGCCAGTGTCCACCACTGACCCACAGATGATGCACCTGCAGCATCGCCTCTGAGCCGGAATGACTGGCTGCAGGCACTGGGGTGGGCACTGCAGATGTCCTTGGTCACGGGTCTCCCTGGGCGCTGGGCTGTGAGTTAGCTCACTCGAGGACAGGAACCTGGAGAAGAAACATAAGCTCAGGCAAATCTGTGTCTCTTCAGACATCTTGGAGGCCAGCAGAGGTGGTGGCTCCTAGCTCTTCTCCATGTTTGTTCTCCTGGTCTTTGACAGCAATAGAACTTCTGGTTTGCAGCCAACGAGCATCACCCTTGTGGCAGGGCCAGGCCAGGCGAGGCCCTCCGCCACCTGAATGAAGACTGCATTTCCCAGCCTCCCTTGCAGCCGAGTGGGGCCATGAGACACAATTTCCCGGGATGGGGTGGGCGCGCCAGGGTGGGTGCCCCTTCAAGGCTGGACCCTGAGACGGAAGATCATCCCTCTCCTTCAGTGGCCCCCTGGAGCCCAGAGTAGGGGTGGGCCATCTCAGAAACCATGCAAGGACCATGTTGGGGAGGGGTGTCCGACCAGCTCTGACCTCCTGGCTCTGCAATGATGCAAGGGAGACGTACATTTTTATTCACTGAAACCCCTTAAACAGCAACCCAATTTTTCCCTCGTCATGACACCACCATCGAATGTTTCATTACATGAGCAGGGGTTTCTTAAGGGCAGAGGATATCCCAGATTCATCTCCGATTCTGTAGCCTCCAGCCCAGGGACAGAGCCCAGGAAATAGCGGATAAGTCCTTGGCTGGTGACAAAAACCCTGGAAGATGACAAAGGGCTAGGGCTCTGTGTAGAAGGCTGGCTTCCGCATCCAAAGCCCCAGGCTGCAGAAGCCACTAGCGTCTCCAGCTGCATTTTCTTTGCTGTCAGGTGACCAGTTACTCCTTTCCCTCCATCCTGGGCAAGATACATCCCCTCTCCACACAGAGAGTCCTCACCTGCTTTTGCATTCTCACACAGATCACTGTGTCCATGGGTGAGAGGTGGTGGATCTGTGTGAGCACTTCGAGTTGCTGTTACTCAAGGAACTTTGGACACAGATACGAGCAGCCCAGAAAACCTTTCTGATCCCTGTTTAGTTTAAAACAGAGCTCTGGGCCCGGTGCAATGGTTCAGGTCTGTAATCCCGGCACTTTGGGAGGCTAAGACAGGAGGATCCCTTGAGACCAGGAGTTTGAGACCAGCCTGAGCAATATAGCAAGACCTCATCTCCACAAAAAATGAAACAATTAGCCAGGCATGTGGCTTATGCCTATAGTCTCAGCTACTCTGGAAGCTGTGGTGGGAGGATTGCTTGAACTCAGCAGTTTGAGGTTGCAGTGAGCCATGATTGTGCCACTACGCTCCAGCCCGGGAGATAGAGCCAGACCTCATCTCTAAAAACAAGTTGTTTTTAATTTTTAAAAAATGGATATGGAGCTCTAGAGAAGCGAGGCCTCCCAAAAGTTGAATTCTGCATGGGGGTCGTCTCCACCCTGCCAGCCCCAGCCCCAGTCCTGCCCTGAATTACGAACTGTAGACCGTGAACCCAGAGGGTGCTGTGGTCCGTGTCTGTCTCTTGATTGCGTGTCTGACTTGGCCGCAAGGTGGACGGACTGGCACCGTCTGGGATTTCCTTTTGAGGTCCGGGAGGCCTCTTGTGGTGGGCCCCTGGCTGCTGTCATCCAGGGCAGCCCAGAGTAGGGGCCTTGGATTTCTGAGCAGGCCTCACTCCATCTGCCTCAGGGACACGTGTGTGTTATGAGAAGAGACGTGGTAACCCCACACCCCATGAAACCCTACCGTGGAATCTGTTCGGCTTCTCCACAGGACTAACAGCAGAGGCCTGGCTGCCCACAGGCTTCAGTGACGACCTAGAATCCTTCACCTTGGAACCCCGGTGTGGCGTCTCTCCACCGTGTTGGTTAAAGAGCAGGGTCATGTATTAATCTGGACAGCTGCGGGGACGGCTGGGACCTGGCGGGAAGCGGGGTAGGTGGGCTTTGATGGATCTGGAACTTGGCAAGACCCCAAGTTGGAACAGCGGGACCAGCCCCTCTTAAGTCTCTTGTGGCACTGCTCCCCCGAGAAGCATGGTCAAGGAGTGGGAGGACCTCAGTTATGGCGGCGGGGAGTGTAACACAGGACCACAAATGGGTGTTTTTGAGGCCAGCGGTCCAGGGCAAGGTGCACACAGGGCTGGCTGTTTGGGAGCTCTGAGGGGGAGTCCACCCAGGCTGCTCCAACTCTGGTAGACCCAGCAGTCCCTGGCCATCCTTAGCTTACGGACACATCGCTCCAGCTTCGGCTTCTGCTGTCAGAGCTCCTTCTGCTGTCTGTTTCCCTGTGTGTCTGTGTCCTCTCCTCTTCTTAAAAGGATACCAGTGACCTTCGAGGCCCATCTCAATCCAGCATGGTCTTATCTTGTTTGACTAGTTACATCAGCAGAGACCCTGTTTCCAAATAGGGCCACAGTCTGAGGCTCCGGGCTGACATGGATTTGGGGGACTACTGTTCGCCCCACAGGGGTTTCCGTCTGACAAGTGACTGTGGTTTTCTTGGAAGCGGGCCCACTCGTGTGCCAGACCTTCCTTGTCCTCTGGTTGGAGCAAGCAGACAGCGACCACACTCCGGGCTCCTGGCCCAGCCTCTTCTCCAGTTCATGGATGACCCTTCTCTGGCATCAACTTATTCCTTGGCAAGCCTTTACCAGGCACCGGTCGGGGTCAGGCTTTTGCTGGGGGCTGAGACGCCATCCTCACTGGCTCACAGGAGGTCCAATTTCCAATTGCTTTTCCAAACTATGCCGTGGCATTGAGATCATTCCTTCCTTCCTTCCTTTCTCGTAGAGGTGGGGTCTTGCTATGTTATCCAGGCTGTTCTCGAACTCCTGGCCTCAAGTGACCCTCCTGCCTCAGCCTCCCAAAGCTCTAGGATTCTAGCATGAGCCACAGTGACAAATGAAGACACAAGGACATGGGAAATTCGAGACCGTGGGACATTGACACAGGAGCTGGAACTCAATTCAATTTGGGAGAACAATGGAAGTGTCCTTACCTTCCAGAGACCCCCACCCAGATTTTGTGGGGAGGAGTCTGGGGAGGAGTCCCTCTTTGGAGATCCCTTCTTCCTGCCTGCAGCACCTCAGCCTGGAAGGGATAGGCGTGTTATCTTCACTTTACCGATGAGGAACCTGACGCTCAGAGAGCTTAGTGCACGTGCCAAGGCTGCTCCCACTGTGGCAGGAGGCAGAGCTGTGTCCCACTGACGACGTGGGCACTCACACTGTCTCCTCCCTGCCCCTTGCTGCCCCAGAAGGGCCCCCGAATGCCCGGGAGCAGCCCTCATGACCTTAGATGCCGCCTCACATTTGATGCTGTACCATCAAGGGCCAAGGAGCTGGGGTCACCCCTGCCACCCTCGGTCACCACCAGGCCTGCTGCTCTGTGACGATGAGGAGTCTGCCTCCATTGGTCCATTCAGCGCCTGGCCCGACCTTGTCTGAACGGCCCTGGCCAGTCCTCATGGGTCTCTTGGCCTCCGTCCGGGCAGTCCTCCATCCTACACTCCGACCAGAGGCCCCCTGGAGACATGGCGGCATAGCCTGCTCCTCCCAGAGTGTCGGGCTCCCTCAAGCAGCAACCTGTAGACACGGCAGCTGGCAGCTCGTGCTTCTGAGCCTTCGGAGCCCGCCGATTGGCCAGGGCCTGGCCAGTGGCCCCGTTCTCAGGGTGCAGCCTCTGTCCCCAGGAAGTGCAGGCGTCTAGCTGTGGCAGCACTTGCCACTGTCTCCCACTCCTTTCTTCTCTTGGTCCCTCGTGAGGTAGAGGACACGGGCTGGGCCGTCAGTCAGACCCTGCCTCAGAATTCACCAGCCGTGTGGCCTTCCTAAGGGCCAAAGTGCTCCAAAACGTCCCATCTCACCTAGAAAAGGAGACAGGAACCTTGAGGGCCTGCCTGGCACTGAGCATGAGAGGACAGTCAGCACACATGACCCCCCGCTGGTCCTCCTGGGCCCCTGCAGCCGCAGGCAGGGCCCCGGCACTGGGGGTACAGCCCAGGGCCCGCGGGTATGCCTGAGTCCACGTGAAGAGTGCAGGCCCGAGGCTCTGGGGTCTGCTCACGTCCATGACAACCGGGCTCCCTGCAGCCAGCGTCGGAAGCCCCAGATTCTGTACACAGAAGCGCAGACTCTGGGAAACTTGGCAGCTTCTGACCCCGGGCCGCCAAAAGCTGTCACCGTGTCCCCTACTGACCTCATGGCGCACGGGCTCTCTGAGCGGGCTTTCCGCGGGATCGATAGCCGAGCTGGTCAGCTGGCAACGTGAGACTAATGGATGCAGAATTAAAGAGTGGGGGCATGTATTAATCTGGACAGCCGTGGGGGTGGACGGGGCTGGGCAGGGGCCGTGGGCAGGCAGCCCTTAATGGACCCGTATTGACCAGGCCAGGGAGACCGCAGCCGGGGTTGGATGTCACTCTGTAACCCGGGTACTGGGGTTGATGGATTTCAGTGTTTTATAGGTTTGGGTTTAAAAAACAAGTGACCTCTCTTTTCCCCCAGATCAATATCCTCTTTTTAGCCACGCAATCGCCAATAGTCCATCAGGACAGTCTCTGGAGAGGTTTGTAAATATCTGTGTTGGAAACATTAATACCTGATCGGAACCGGGACCTCCGTGATATGGTGAGGGGCCCATTCCAGCACCCTGTGGCCATGAAGGCAGGGAGCTGGACACACTGTGGGCATCCAGACACCAGAGCACCAGACAGACGCCACCTTCCCTACATTCTCCCCCGCCCCAAGGGCGTGTAAGTCGCTGGAAAAGGCCAACGGGCTGGTCGCCACGCACTCCAGATGGGTGGCATCGACCGTCCTTCCAGGTTGACAACACTCTACAGTTTGTGCCCTTTGCATTAGCCCCTGCGAGGGAGGTGCAGTGGAGCTATGACCCCATATTTTGTTTTATTTTTCGAGATGGGGTCTTGCTCTGCTTCCCAAGCTGGGGTGCGGTGGTGCAACCATAGCTCACGGCAGCCTTGTGCTCCAGGGCTCCAGCTATCCTCCTGCTTCAGCCTCCCGAGTAACTGGAACTATGGGCACATATTCCCACACCCCGGCTAATTTTTAATGTTTTGTAGAGGCAGGGGGTCTCGCTTTGCTGCCCAGGCTGGTCTTGAACTGGCCTCAGGGGATCTTCCTGCCTCCGTTTCCCAAAACTTTGGGATTAATGGTTTGAACCACCATGCCCAACCTGTGAGCCTGTTCTAAAGATGAAGAAACGGACTTGGGGATGTCGGCGGCAGGGCAAGACCACGTGGTGTTCCGTGCCTGCCTGGAGCCAGGCTCGGCGGTTTAGTTTGTAGTCCCGCGCCTTTGGGAGGCTGAGGTGAGTGGATTGCCTGAGCCTGCAGGTTGAGACCCTCCTGGGCATCTTGGCGAGACCTCATCTCTACAATAAATCAAAATAATTAGCCGGGCATGGTAGCGCGCGCCTGTAGTTCCAGCTACTTGGAAGGCTGAGGCGGAAGGATCGACGGAGCCCAGCAGGTCGAAGCTGCGGTGCACTCCAGTCTGGGTGACAGAGTGAGACTCCGACTCAAAAAAAACCCCAAAAAAACCAGTTCCTGTCTGGCTCCTCCAACATTGGCTTCCAGAAGCCCCGCTGTGGGGAGGCAGAGATGAACCAAGCCTCAGTTTCTCCATCTTCGAATGGGAGTTCCTGCCCATCCTCTCACCAGAGCTGGGAGTTCAAGGTTGAGCAGATTGGGGCCTGTGCTCTGTTGTGTAGTGCCCTGGGAGTGGCAGCCCCCATTTTGCGCCCACCGTGGTCCCACCCCCGGGGCAAAAATGGAGAAGACAAGGGTAGGAATGGCACTTCCTCCATGCAGTCCTCCAGGCTGTGCCCCTACTGCCTCCCTGGCCCCCGTGGTGGGCCTGCCCGGCCTGCCCATCGATTCCTCCCCTCCTTGTGCTCCTCGCGACTCCAGCCTCACCCTCTCTGGTCTGTCCCCACTCACAGCCAGAGTGACCTTTCTGAAGCTCAGGTCTGACCTTGGCCCACCCCTAACGTCCAGGTAAAGTCCACTCTCTGCTGGGCATTCAGGTGGGTGCTGGTCTGGCCCCTGCAGACCTCATCAGAGACCTGTCCCCCACCAAGCAGAGTAACCCACCTATGCCCACCCCCTCAGCGCAGTGACCACCTAGGTCCCGTCAGCTCAGAGACTGCCCAGGTTCCCCCGGCGTAGTGACCGCCCATGTCCTGCCAGCGTAGTGACCACCCAGGTCCCACCAACGTAGTGATTGTCCAGGCTCCCCTGATGCAGTGACTACCCAGGTCCCCTCCAGCACAGTGACCACCCAGGTTCTCCCAGGACAATGGCCACCCAGGTCTCCCCAGTGCCGGGGGCCTGAGGGGCCACACAGGGGGAACAACAATGTCCCCATTGAGAGCATCCCTTGGGCACCCGCCTCACTGGTCATGCAACCTCGTCCCCTCCCTGCCCTGCTGCAACAAGGATTCTGGCCAAACACATCAAACGGCAGGTGCTGTCCCGTCCTGTCTCTGGGTGGGCAGCCCCACCTCTCAGAGGGTCACAGGTTGCCCATGATCAAGACGATGACCCTCAGCAGGTCTGCTTTCCAGTTAGTGGCCGGGCTCCGATGGTACAACTCACTCCATGATTCATCTTCACCTTCCGAGTATGTCTGCTCCAGTGACAGTTAGAGAATTGGGTCAGCAGGTCCCAGGGGTGGCAGGGGCAGGGGGGAGCTGGAAGCTCATGGGATGGGGACTGATGACCCACCAGTGGACACGACTGTCCCATGTCCCTGAAAGATGCCTCCCACTTCTCAGAAATGTCAGCGATGAGCTGGAGTAGTGCCACCACTTTCTTTCTTCTTTTTTAACTTTTAAATTTATTTTCTTGCAGAGATGGGGTCTTGTTATCTTGCCCAGGCTGGTCTCGAACTTCTGGCCTCAAACAATCCTCCTGCCTCAACCTCTCAAGGCTCTGGGATTATAGGTGTGAGCTCTGGCCAGCCAGCCACCACTTGCTAATGGGCATCACAGAAGGACCCAGCTGGCTGGGCTGCCCAGGGGGCTGTGAGGACACTGGAGAGAGGGGTGTAGACACAGGTGGGGAGCACAGGGCTGGACCTGTGCCCGTCTGAGCCATGCCCCCTCCTCCCCCTGTACCATCCTCCATGCCATGCACGTGTCCGTCATGGATGGAGTAGAGTAGACCTGGTGTAACACAGTAGGCAGAGGGCTTTGGCCCAGGAGAGCGGTCTTGAATGGCGATGTGATCCTGGACAGGCCCCTTCTCCTCCCCGGGTCTCAGTTTCCCTCTAGATCTTGGTCTCTCCCCTGCACCAAGTTCCCTGAGAGGACCATTCCTGACCTGTCCCACCGGGACCATCTGGCCACCCTGAGTCGAGCCACCCTGCTGGCGGTTATGTGAGCACAAACATGTTCGAAGCTAAATAATTAATTTTCATTCAGCGATAAAAACGTCGTCTGTTGATTTACAAGCCCTCCCGGCAATAAGCCTTTCCGATGGAAACCTGATTCTTAATTATTGTCCTCGGGCCTGCCAGGAGGTGGGTCCAGCTGCTGGGGGAGTGGCCCCAAATGTTCCCAGGCATCCCTGGGTCTCAGGGCCAGCTGCTGCTCCGGCCACATGCCCCGTCCTGTACGTGGAACCGTGCTGGCCACAGTCTGCGCCACCCCTTTGGCTGCCGCCCCCAAGGGCCGCCAAATCTCGATGTGCTTTTTCTGCGTGTTGGTGACATTATTTCACAATAAAAGATAGCAATAACCAGGCATGTGGCTGCCGCCTGTACGCCCATTACTTTGGTGGGCCGAGGCAGGAGGATTGCTTGAGGCCAGGAGTTTGAGACCAGCCTGGACAACATAGCAAGACTCTAGCTCTACAAAAAAATTTTAAAAGTGAACGAGGTGTGATGGTGTGCACCTGTAGTTTCAGCTACGCAGGAGTCTGAGGTGGGAGGATTGCTGGAACCAGGAGTTTGAGGCTGCAGTGAGCTATGATCACCACTGCACTCTAGTCTGGGTGCCAGAGCCTGACCCTGTCTCAAAATAATAACAAAAAAGGGACAACAACAGAATAGGATGAAGAGGGAATCTGGAAGTTCACACGTCAGGACGAGAGGTCTGTTTTGATGAGACTCCCTTCCCACTGTCCTTCACGTCACTTGCTGATGTCCCTGAAGGACTCCTCCCATCCCCTTGCTGGTCTGGATTCTGTGCTAACCGTCCCGGGAGCTCAGCAGCTAGGCAGTCCCAATCCTCACTCCCCTTCGATGACCGCCTGCCCCTCGGGCCCCTCGGAGCAGGTCGGATGGGCCCATTTCACAGATGAGTCAGAGGGACAAAGGTTCAGGGCCAGGGCTCCTGTAGGGTGCAGGCCAGTTTCTGCCCTCCTGCCCACCTGTCCTGGGGCACACAGTCCTCTCTGGGCCTATGACTTCAGCTTAGGGGTCCCGGGACAAGCTGCTGCTCCGTTGTCTGGGGTGTGAATCAGCTCGGGGTTTATTCATGGCCGTTCCCATGGACGTCTCGGAGCTACAGAGGGTGGTGAGTCCGGTGTCTGCAGAAGAACTGGTTAATTGGACGTGCAGTCTGTGACTGAGTCTAGGTCTGCTGTGCGGGACTGGGGGCATCTTGTGAACCGGGGTATCTCCTCCAAACGTCTCCTTGTCACTTCCAGAAAAGAGACACGTGTGTCTAGAAAGTTAAGGAAACAAAGCCCAGCTCTGAGGAGTGGGCTCTGATGGGGGAGAGGGGATGTGGTGTCGTAGCTGGGGTTGCATCTGCATGGCCTGGCTCAGGTATGTTCCCGAGTCCCCGCCAGGTGCTGGGGCCATGCTGGGCCGTGGGATGTGGACGGGACGCTAGAGGCCAGGCTGCCTGCTCGGGCCATCAGGACAGGTGGAGACCGTCGGCCATCAGCTCGGGACCAGGGAGGCCCTAGGTACGCCCCGGCATCCCTTGCAGGGGCCTCAGCAGAAGATTCTGGACGATTCTATCTCCCCCACTACTGGTCCCTCCTCTGTCTGCTGCTGTAAGATGCCTTGACATCCACTGCCAGCCCTGGTGGCCTTTGGGGCCACAGGGATTCTCAAACATCTCCTAAGGTGGACATGCCCCTGCCCCAGTGTGTCCCCTGCCAGGAGTCCCCCCTGATCTCACCTCCAGGTAAGTGAGTCTCCACAGCCTCCTAAAGCTCTGTGCTTGGGACAGACATTCATGGCTGTTTCAGTCTATGTCACACAGTGTGACAATATTTTTTCAGTCAGATCCCACCCAAGGAGGCTGCAAGTGCTCTGAGGGCAGGGGGCACACCAGCACTGGGGGGCGGGTGCTCAGCACGTAGCACTGGAAGTGCCCAAAGAGTACTCAGTGCGCAGGGAGTGCTGTGCTTGGTTAGTACTTAGCACTCAGGTGAGTGCGTGGAAAACAGAGTTACTCAGTGAGGGCTTGTTGCAGGAATGAATGCAAGAGTGAACGAATGAGCTCCGCTCTCATCCCCCACCCTCTCTCCCTGCCGCGGCCCGGGTCCAGGCCTCGCATCCCTGCGACTTGACTGCTCTGAGCCCCAAGTTCTCCACATGCCTCTGGGTCACTCTGGAGCCCAGATGGGAAGTGTCTGTCGAGCCTGCAAGGCCCTAGCATGGCGCGAGTGCCCGGCCCGGGATGGGTGCCCCACATGTGTCGTGCTGGAGAAAGCCAGCAGAGACCTGGGTTCTGGGGATTGAAGTGGGTATCACAACGGCAGGAGTTTTTCTGGAACGAGATCGTCATTCTGAAATCAGCAGCTTGAAGAAGAGAGGCCAGGCATTCCGCCGATGCTGCCAGACTCCCACGTGCATGGAGGTGCAAATGTAGGGTCCCAAGCCTGAGAGGACTTGGAGCCTCAAGGTGGGATGGGATCACCCCCCGAGTGGGTGTGACAGGAAGAGAAGGGTCAGAAGCCCGAATCTGGGTGTGTGATGCTCAGAAGTCGGGAGAGGAGAATCTGATGAGGTACAGGGTGTCTGGAGAGCCTGGGTCCCAAACACCAGGGCAGCCACCCCATGCTGGGCGCAGGGAGGCCAAGAAGGGGCGCTGACTGTGGGGGACCTGGACCTGGGGGGTCCTGGCGGAGTCGTGGGGGCAGAAGCCCTGCCGTGGAGGGTCTGAGAAGGATGGGGAGGAGGCGGGTGGAGGAAGGGAGGGAGAGAGAGAATGCGAGAGAGGAAGAGAGAGAAAAAGAGAGGGGGAGAGAG
>NW_007249823.1:109728-183761 GCF_000164805.1 Carlito syrichta | reverse complement strand
GCCTGGCAGAGGGTGGGGAAAGTGATCATTGTGGGGGAATGCTGCTGGAGCCAGACCCTGTGCGGGCTGGAGGGCTGGGAGCCGGGCTGAGACACCCAAGGGAGGGAGGGGGCAGACAGTGCCGGGTGCCCTCTGGGAGCACATGGCCTCGCCTGAATCTTGGCTCTGCCCTAGAGGCAGGCAGGCCACTTGGGCTTTCTGTGCCTGTTTCCTCACCTGCCAACGGCCAACATAAGGTTTGTAGGTACCCTTGGTTTGAAGCCTAGCACAGAGCTCTTGTCCACACGCTGGGGTGACTATGGTGGCCCCTAACCGGGACCTGGCAGAGACTCACCACATGGTCCCTCACCCGCCACCCAGAAACATCCCTGGTTACAAACACCCCCTGCCCTTCATGCGGTCACCAGCCCCTGAGCCTCCTGGTTCCTCGTGTTTGACGCACATGTAGAACGAGAGCCTCAAAGAACTGCAGTGAGACTCCGCGGATGACCGGCGAGCATAGACGTCCAGTCCTGTTGCCTTTGCGGCTTCCCACCAGCCATGCTGCCTCAGGGTCTTTGCACTGTCTGGGAGAGCTTCTTTGCTGGCACACCGTAGGGAGGGAATCCCAGCCCATGCATCCGAATCCTTCCATCCCAGTCTCTTGAGGTGGGCTGGGGTAACCCAGGCCGTCCCCTTTCCAGACACACTTAGCAAAGGACTCCTCTGGGGGCTGGAGTGAGGGAGAGGCAGACTGGTGGCCATGAGGGCATTTCCAGGGTCCTCAACGGGGTCTTGGCAGGGAACCCAGGAGAACCATTGACACTTGCATCTCCTTTCCCGGAAGGGAGGTTCTCGGTCCCTCCCAGATGTCAGCTCACAAGAGGAGACAGTCTCACCCCAGCAGCCTGACACTTGGGGACAGTCAGCCCCTGTGTTCCTGGTTCAGAGAGGCAGTGATGGCCACTTACAGGGCATGGTAAGGCAGGACTCGGGACAGGCCGAAGCCAGGTCCCTGCTTCTCCCGCCATCATTACGGGCAGGTGATGGGATGCCAGACCCCAGGGGCCCGGCCTAAGTAGGGTCTTCCAGTTCTCTGACAGGGTCACTGTCCCAGGAGTCTCATCCTCCAGAGAATCGAGGTCCCCAAGCAGCAGACACTGGGCCACCTCAGAGGCCCCAGAGCCCACCGCCAACAGCAGGGGCAGCCCAGCATGGGTTCAGGATGGCTTTGCCCAGATGTGGCCCCACCCACCTCCGCCACAGGGGACAGGGACGGGCTGGGTGCAGCGTGGCCCCCTTCCTGGCAGGGTGGCCGGGGACCGTGTCCTCTGTGCATGGGGCTCCTGTCCCTTCCTCCTGAGGCCTTTGGACGGGGCTCCCTGCTGCTTCCGATCACTGCAACTTCAGAGAACTCCCCCGGGGAGGGGCCGCAATCACCCCAGAGCGGTGAGTGGCCCCACTCAAGGACCCACAGCTCTGCCACCCATGGCGAGCACCCGGCGAGCAGTGCAGCTGTCCACGGCCACGCAAGGAGGCATCAGATCACAAGCGCTTTCCCTGCTGCCTCTCGCTGGTCCCCAGTATTGCCTGCGCCCCACCAGACCTAAGGCAAGGCCTCTTGGTGCTGTTCAGACTGGACTTGGAGGCTGGAGCTGGCTGGAATGGGGGGAGAAAAAGGACTCGGGGGTGGGGCATGGCGCCATGGCCTCGGTGACCACTTGCAGAGGTCTCGGGGACAAAACAAGATGGTCTACCGGAAGCACCAGGCAGGGCCAGGGCCTGTCACGTTGCCAGGGGCAGTTTTACCTTCCCTCCCTCCCTGCCTCTTTCACGTTCCTTCTTTTCTTTTTTTGAGTCGGAGTCTCACTCTGTCCCGGCCACCGCAGCCTGCTGGGCTCCGGCGATCCTTCCGCCTCAGCCTTCCAAGTAGCTGGAACTACAGGCACGCGCTACCACGCCCGGCTGGTTTTTGATTTGTTGTAGAGATGAGGTCTCGCCAAGTTGCCCAGGCAGGTCTCAAACCCGTGGGCTCAGGCCATCCACTCACCTCGGCCTCCCAAAGGCGTGGGATGACAGGCTGAGCCACCGAGCCCGGCTCACGTTCCTTCTTTTCTTCCTCCCTTCCTCCTTCTTTGGATCCTCTCTTTCTCCTTCCCTCCCTCTTTCCCTCCCTCCTTCCCTCCGTCTTTTCCTCTGCTTCTCCCCTGCTCCACCCCTCCCTGCTTCTTTCCCCTCCTTTCTCCCCCCTCCTTCCCCCCCTCCCACCCCTCTGCAGGGCTCACCCAGCATCTCCAGCCGGCTGAAATGGACTTCTGGGAAGGCAGAGGGAGAGAAAGAACCGCCTCACACCCAGCCAGGGGCACAGAGGAAGGAGCCCTCGGTCTGGAGTCCACTTCCAGAGGTCACAGGTCATCAGCCCCGGCCCCCGAGACTGCTGTGTGGCAGGGCCTTCGAGGGCCTCTGAACCCCCCTCAGGAGTGCAATGAAAGGGGGGCTCCTGTCCTGGGGCTGCAGAGGACCAGAGGAAGAGAGGAGCCCCTGGGACCTGCCAGGAAAGTGATCCTAAAGTGCTTGGCTTCCCCGACTCAGAGGCCGGGAGGGGGCAGGGCAGTGGGGGAGGGGTATTGAGCCTGGTGGAGAGTTGAGAAGCCCCTGAGACCTGGCCCTTTAGTTTTTGATGGAGTGAAGCTGAGGTGGTGGTTGGGGGCGTGTTGGGGACCGTGGTCAAGAGATGCCCCGCCCTTTCCAAGGAGCACCAGACACGCTGCCCTGGGCCATGCCACCAGTGGGACGTGGACAGCCAGAGGCCCAGGGCACTGGCAGAAGGCATTTCCTGGCTCTGGGCCTTTACACCGCAGTGGTGGGCGTCCTTTTGGAGGGCACAGCAGCGGCCTCCTCCCCGGGAGTCCTCTCTGGCCTCGGACAGTGGGCCTGGGTCCATCCTCCACACCCCGTCCAAGGGCTTGTCCCAAGGCAGGGTCATCATCACGGGCTTATCTTCCCAGAGAAGCTACTGAGTCCTGGGGGTGGGACTCCGGCGCATCCACCTGTCTCCACGTCCTGGCCCAAGACTACCCATCCAGCTGCCGAATGAATGAATGAATGAATGAACGAATGAACAAATGGACAAATACCCCGAGCTGGTCCACCTGCGTCTAGCTAGGTGCCTTGGATTTGAACAGTTTTCAACTCAGCCACAGAGGAGTCTTGTCTGAAAAGCTCTTTAATGTCCTACGTGGACACAGGCAGCCTGTGTTAAAAGTTTCTCAAGGGGCCGGGCTCGGTGGCTCAGCCTGTAATCCCGTGCTTTGGGAGGCCGAGGTGAGTGAATGGCCTGAGCCCGCGAGTTCGAGACCCACCTGGGCAACTCGGCGAGACCCCCCTTTCTACAGTAACTCAAAAAATCAGCCGGGCGCGGTAGCGCATGCCTGTAATTCTGGCTACTTGGAAGACTGAGGCGGAAGGATGGCCGGAGCCCAGCAGGTAGAGACTGCGGTGGCCGGGAGTGGCCACTGCCCTCCAGCCTGGGTGACAGAGTGAGACTCCGACTCAAAAAAAAAAAAAAGCTGCTCAAGGGCATCTTGCGCACTTGGGGGCAGCTTGCTCCCGCCGGCCTCTGCAGCCCCAGATCGGCTGCTGGGCCTGGTGACCACCCTGCTCAGAGCTCTCTCTGTTCTCAAGAAGGCTGAGGGATTGAAAGGAGTTAAGTGACTCAAGCACTGCCCCAGAGGGCTGCTCCTGGGACGGCCCAGGCGGGCTGCTGGCCGAGAGTCCTGTTTTCAGACCTCGCTGATGGCTCCGTCTCTAGGGGATGGTAATGAAATAATGTCGGTGTGACACGGCTCTTGTCGCCTGAGAGTGTCTAAGTGCTTTATAAACAATTAACCGGATCTTGGAGTGAGTATGATAGCCCCGGGGGCCGGTGATGGCCTTGGGTTGGCGGGGAGGGGGTCGGGGGAGCAGCTCTGGGCTCTGGCTGCATCCTTAGGCCCTGGGAGCTGGGAGCCCCACTTGGAGACCGCAGGAATCTGGGCGCTCAGGAAAAACAGCCAGGAGTCATAGACATTTAGAACAACAGACACAAAGAAGCTGAAAAATCACAGAATAAGAGAGTTTTGCACTTAAAGGGTCTTCGACTCTTACACTGAAAAACCTTGGCCTCACCTGCAACTTGGTCTTCCCATGAGCTTCCAACCAGTTCCACCCTGCTGTGTGCTAGCCACCCACCCGGGCCCTGCTCCTGCTCTTCTCAGCCTCAGTTTCCCCATCTCTCCATGGAGAAATACACCTCTCACTGTAAGTAAATTGAATAAACAATTTAGAGGCAGCATCTGTGAAATCATACACGATGGCATTCAGTAGGTACTCAATAAATAGTAAATACTGTTATTAACTATATAGCATCACAGAATATCATAGAATATGATAGAATATTCTCTCTATGTTCTATTCTATCACAGACTATCCCCATTATCGAATCTGGGACTCACCACCTCAAAGCAACCCAATGTGCCTTGTCCCTGCTTTGCAAATAGGAAACAGAGGCACAGAGAGGTCAAGGAACAGGCCTAGAGTCACACACCGACGGGACGGACCTAGGCTTTCACCCCAGGACTCTGGCCACAAAGCCAGGGCCAGGCAGTCTGAGAGTGGTCAGGGGCGCTCTCGAGGCCTGAGGGATGTAGGGGTGAGCAGACATCTGAGGAAGAGCATTCAGACAGGGGAGCACCCCCTGCAAAGGCACAGAGGTAGGAGGTGCCTGGCGGGTGTCGACAGGAGAGGAGGAGGGGTGGCCGAGAGTCCTGATACCTTGTACAGTCTAGGGGTTTGCTCTGAGCCAGACAGGGGTTCGAGCGGGCAGAGGGCCACCGAGGAGGCTGCGTGCTCAGCCCCACGTGGCCAGAGCTTTTTGAACAGGCAACATTGAGGGGGCGGGGTTTCAAATAGAACAGCACGAGAATTCACATGTGTTAGCCATCACTAGAGTTTACTTAATTAACTTTCTGGGGGTGAATGAAGTGTCTGGAACTTAATTAAGTTTTCATGTTAGATCTGTAAGAATGCCCTAACAGACATTTGGAGTTCCTGGGTGGGGGGAGGAGGGGAAATTCTCTAAAAATGTTAATTTTACAAAAGCAATTGTCAAAGGTCTAATTAATTTGGTGTGTGGCGTGGACGAATTAAGCATGGGGGTTTAATGTGTTTATTTTGAGAGATTTAGACACTACTTAAAGAGCACATAAAAGATCGTTTTCTCATTCAGTAATTACCAGCTTTATAAATAATATAAAGCTTATAAGTCGAGCCTTAAGGCTTAAGGGAAATTGGCTTTTTGAATAAGTAGCTTCAATGTTAATTTTAATAAGTTTTATATTCAATTAAAACTTAACTAGGCCAGGTTCCGTGGCTCAGCCTGTAATCCCAGCACATTGGGAGGCCAAGGTGAATGGATTGCCTGAGCCGGTGCGGTTGAGACCCACCTGGGCAACTTGGCGAGACCTCGTCTCTACAACAAATCAAAAACTAGCTGAGTGGTACACACCTGTAGTTCTGGCTACTTGGAAGGCTGAGGTAGAAGGAGTGCCGGAGCCCAGTGGGTTGAGGCTGCGGTGGCCGGGAGCGTGCCACTGCCCTCCAGTCTGTCGATGGAGTGAGACTCCAACTAAAGAAAAAAAATCAGACGCAGTGGCTCATACCTGTAATCCAGCACTTGGGAATCAGAGGTGAGAGGATGGCCTGAGCCCACGGGTTCGAGACCAGCTCTGGGCAACATGGCGAGGCCTCGTCTCTACAATAAATAAAAAAATTAGCCAGGCATGATGGTGCATGCCAATAGTTCCCGCTCCTTGGAAGGTTGAGGCAGAAGGATCGCTGGAGCCCAGCGGGTCGAGGCTGTGGTGGCCAGGAGCGTGCCGCTGTCCTCCAGCCTGGGTGACAGAGTGAGACTCCAACTCCAAAAAAAAAAAAAAGAAAAAACTTAACGAAATGGCAGATCACCCTTCCTGCCTGCAAAGTCTCCTGCGGGCATTAACGAACTCCACGGGTACCGGGCGCAGAGAGGGAGGGCAAGTCCCTGGTGAAAGTCGGAGGAGGCTTCCCTGCAGAAGGTCTGTCAGGGCTGAGATGGGAAACCGGGTAGGAGAGAGGACAGGGACAAGCGTTTAGGACAGAGGGACCAGCAGGGACCCCAAGTGACTGGGACAGAGTGGGGAGGGGTGCTGGGAGGAGGCGAGTGAGTCTGGAGAGGGGAAAGGGCCATGGGACTGACAGGGTCTCCTTCCTGGGTGCTGACAGCCGACTGCTGGGAAGCCACCGGGGTTTACCTGGGCGTGACACAATCACCCGGACTTTTATCTGCTTTGTGGGAGCTCGATCCAGCAGGGTGCCTAGTGTATTTAATAAAGTGCTTGGCACACCTGCCCTTCCTGCCTCTAAGAGGGGCCGGCGATGCCCGTCCTCCTCTCAAGTCACTCGCTCAATCTGGTTCCCTGTCTGCCTTCTAAGAGGGTAGGAGCAGGGTTCAGTCCCTCAGAGCCCCGCTTCGTGTGCAGGGAGCCCCTCGGAGGCCCACCTGTGGGCAAGGAGCACCTCTGAGCCCCACTCGTGTGCAAGGAACACCCTAGAGCTCCACCATGTGCAAGTAGAACCTGAGAGCCCCATCCCTGGGGCTCTCAGAGCACGCTGGACCCCCATCCATGTGCAAGGAGCATCCCAGAGACCCATCTGAGTGCAGGGAGCACCTCAGAGTCCCCTCCATGTGCAGCGAGCACCTCAGAGTGCCACCCGTGTGCCAGGAGCACCTCAGAGCCCTTTGAGCATGCAGGGAGCACCTCAGAACCCCGCCTGTGCAGAGACACACCTCCGAACTTTGCCTTTGCAGGGAGCAACTCAGAGTCCCGCCCATGCCTAGCTGAAGAGAGGCAGAGTGGGTTTGCACCGGGGTTATCTGGCACAGGGTCACGCTCAGTGTCCACAGCAACCTCTGTGGTCTCTGAGCCCCGGTTCCCTCTCCTAGCTGTCACCATCGGTCTCTAGATTTCTTCTCCCTTCTCTAGATGGGGAGCCCTCGGCGGGCAGGGACCATGGCTGTCTTGTGTTCAGCCGCCCCCACGTCTCAGCTGCCCCCCC
This sequence comes from Carlito syrichta, assembly GCF_000164805.1. Taxonomy (NCBI): domain Eukaryota; kingdom Metazoa; phylum Chordata; class Mammalia; order Primates; family Tarsiidae; genus Carlito; species Carlito syrichta. The sequence continues at coordinate 176,651 of NW_007249823.1, read as the reverse complement.
ACAGGGCGCTCAATAAACATCTGCTGAATGTTCCTCTCCCCTCCCCTCTTCTCCTCCCCTCTGCCGTTCTCCCCTCCCCTCTCCACCTCTCTCCCTCAAATGCCCCTCCTGCCATGTCCCTGCCCCAGCCCCAGCCCCAGGACCACATGGGCTGCTACCCCCGGATCTCCAGAAGTCTCCTCCCCACCTGCCGCCCCCCCCACCTGGCCCAATCCTGGAGTCTAGGGTAACTTGTCTTTTTGCCACTGCACACAGACACGCACCCCTGTCACACCACTCGCCCTCTGTCTAATGACCACTTTGGCAAAGAGCTGGAAATTACAGCGTTTGGGAGCTAATTGCTCACGGGAGACCGGCACAATTGCCTCCCAGTGCAACAAGCGCATCTTGGCGTAGCCCTTGTCAGAGCAAAGCACAGGACCCTCCGAGGGCAGGTCAGTCTGTGGCCGCTGGGCCCAGCCCGTGGGTTGCATCCAGTCAGAGTGTGGCTGTGGGGACAGACAGGTCGGCTTGACTCCAGCCTGCTGGCGACACCTGGGCTGGTCACTTCCCTTCCCTCATGGACAAGATGGAGGTGACATCACAGCAGCGACCAGATGGCTGTGGGCTGCAGCGAGACCCGGGAGGGAAGCTCTGACTCCCTGCCCTGCCTGTTGGCCAGTACGACCCACCCCCATCGGGGAGTGGCCGTCGTGTGTTTGTTTTGGGTTTCCCAAATGACCTGCCTGCTCCTTCCTGGGGCTCCGGGCAAACTGCGTTTCCCTCTCTTAGCAGAACCTGAGTGTCGCACCTAAGGCAGACCCTCCTCATGGGGACAGTCAACCCTGAGGCCATCGGGAGCATCTGGGAGATGTGACCTGAAGCAGAGAAGGGGACACGGGAGGCGGAAGGCCGAGTCCCACCAAGCAACAGGACAGCGTTTCTACAGGCACGTTTGGGTGGTCCCAGACAGCGGTCCAGGGAGGGAGACATTCTGCTTCCCCCGGTTCCACATGAGACAGGAGGACCTGGCCCAGCACCTGTGACATCAGGGGCACTTCCTTGAAGTCTGTGCGGCTGCTCAGAACGTCCAACCCAGAGGCCTTGGGCGCCTCCTTCTCAACGCCCAGCGTGACCAATCGATGTCATTTTCTCGAGAGCGCATTGCCTCCGCCTGGCCTTGTGTTAATGTGCCCAAGTTGGTTCCCTGTCCCAGCTGTGAGCCCTGAGTGCCCAGAGCCTTCCACTCTGGCCCCCTGGGAAGAAGCTTATCTAGGGGTAGGGCCGTGTCTCCGAAGGGGGGGTCGCCTCTCCAAAGTGCTCAGAAGTGTTCAGTGGCTCCCCTAGGACTCTGGCATCCCTGCTAAGTGTCAAATGGCCCCTGCCGGGCCCCCGGTGTACCAGCAACAAGTTTACTAGCATATCCTCAGCTGGATTCGGAGGTTTTGGCTCCCATCACACACAGAGGGATCTCAGCGGGGAGGAGCTGAGGGTCCGAAGGTGGCTCAGCCAGGCCCTCTGGGGGCTCCCACCGCCAGTGCTTGGCCACTGGGCACTGCCCCGTGGCCTCCTTGCTGCTCTGACCGCACCCTACACACCCAGGTCCCATCAGGGTTCTGCCTGGGCCTTCCTGCGTCTGGTTCTTCTGGCAACAAACCCTTTCTAGCAGCACACTACATGGGAAAATGGAATTATCCGGACAACACCTGAGTTAAAGGGAGTAGACTGGGGGCTCCAGGATAAAATGCATCATGATTCTTCATATTATGACATTAGGAGGAGAAAATAGATAGTTATTCATACTGTGTCTGTATAAAACTTCCAAGTAGCTTTTCTTAAATTCTAACAAGAACCTTGAACATTTTTCCACTGTGTTGCAGGCATAAGGTGGCCCAAGTAAGTCCCCATCTGAACTTTTTAGTGCTTTTCTTGTCAGTCCTTGAAGTTCACCACCAAGAGAAACCCACACAGATGGGGATAAAGGTTTTCTAACATGGGTAGGAGCTGGTCACAAGGCATAGCAGTGGGGCCTCATTTAAGGTGCTAGAAGCTGGCTCTGCTATTCTTATCTCATTGAAAATGTGCAGCCAGGCACGCTGGCTCAAGCCTGCAATCCCAGCACTTTGGGAGGCAGAGGCGAGAGGATTGCTTGAGCTCAGGGGTTCGAGATCAGCCTGAGCAACATAGCAAGATCTCACCTCTATAATAAATCAAAAAATAAACTGGGTGTGGTGGCACATGCCTGTGGTTCCAGCTACTTGGAAGGCTGAGGTGGAAGAATCGCCTGAACCCAGCAGGTTGAGGCTGCTGTGGCCGTGAACGGCATGCCACTGCACTCCAGCCTGGGCGACAGTGAGATTCCAACTCACAAAAAGCCAAAATGTGCTATTGGAATTTCTTGGGGTCACACAAAAGGGTCGAGGATGCAAAAAAGTTCTTATATTGTGAATTTCAGAGCAAATGACAAAATATACAGATGACACAAGTGGCAGTGTCCCTAACCTACAGACAAATCAAAGAAAAGTGGTTTTAATCCACAGATGATACAAAGGAGTGTAACTCAGCTCTACAGATGACACAAGGAGTTTCCCTCATCGACAGAGGACACAAGCAGGAGCGGCCATAATCTGCAGATAACACAGGTGGGAGTGGCTCTAATCCACGGATGACACAAGTGAGAGTAGCCCTAATCTACAGATGACAAAAGGGGGAGTGACCCTAATCCAGAGATGACACAAGGGGAAGTGGCCCTAATTTACAGAGGACACAAGGAGGAGTGGCCCTATCCACGAATGACACAAGCGGGAGTGGCCCTAATCTACAGTTGACATAAGTGGGAGTGTCCTTAATCCACAGATGACTCAAGGAGAAGATTAACTAATCCACAGATGCTCAAGGGGAAGTGGCCCTAATCCAGAGATGACACAGGGGAGTGGCCCTAATCCACAAATGACACAAGTGGGAGTGACTCTAATCTATAGAGGACACAAGGGAGAGTAGTCCTAATTCACAGAGGACACAAGTGAGAGTGGCCTTAATCCACAGAGGACACAAGAGGGAGTGGCCCTAATCCACAGGGGACACAATGGGGAGTGGCCCTAATCCACAGGGGACACAGTAATAGTGGCTTTAATCCACAGAGGACACAAGTGAGAGTGGCCCTAATCCATAGATGACACAAGTGGAGTGGCATTAATCTACCATGGACACAAGGGGGAGTGGTCCTAATCCACAAAAGACGCAAGTGAGAGTGACCCTAATCCACAGATGACTCAAGAGGGAGTGGCCCTAATCTACAGAAGACACAAGGGGGAGTTCCCCTAATCCACAATGACTCACGGAGTAGTGAACCTAATCCACAGAGGACACAAGTGAGAGTGGCTCTAATCCACAGACGACACAAGGGGGAGTGGCCCTAGTCCAGAGATGACACAAGTGGGAGTGGCTCTAATCCACAGAGAACACAAGAGGGAGTGACCCTAATCCATGGAAGACTGAAGGAGGAGTGGCCATAATCTATAGTTGACACATGGAGAGTGACTCTAATCCACAGAAAACTCAAGGAGAAGTGGCCCTAATCTGCAAATGACACAAGAGGAAGTGGCCCTAATCTACAGATGAGTCAAGGAGGAGTGGGCGTAATCCAGAGATGACACAAGGGGTAGTGACCCTAATCTACAGATGACACAAGTGGGAGTGGTCCTAATCTACAGAGGACTGAAGAGTTGTGGCCATAATCCACAGATGACATAATGAGGAGTGGCTCTGATCCACAGAGGACACAAGTGAGAGTGGCCCTAATCTGCAGAGGATACTAGTGGGAGTGGTCATAATTTTACTGTTGACACAATTTGGAGTGTCCCTAATCCACAGACGACTCAAGGAGTGACCTTAGTCCCCAAATGACACAGGAAGTGTGTGGCCCTAATCCACAGATGACACAAGGGGTAATGGCCCTAATCTGGAGATGACTGTGGAGGGAGTGGCCCTAATTCTACAGAAGACACAAGGTGGAAGGACCCTAATCCACATAGGACACAAGTGGGAGTGGCCCTAATCTACAGAGGACACAAGTGGGAGTGTCCCTAATCTACAGAGGACTCAAGGAGGAGTGTCCCTAATCTACAGATAAGACAAGGGGGAGTGGTCTAAATCCACAGATGACACAAAGGGGAGTGACCATAATCTACAGATGACACAATGAGCAGTCTCCCTAATCCACAGAAGACACATGTGTGAGTGGTCCTAATTTACTGGTGACACAAGAGTGGCCCTGATCTAGATGATACAAGAAGGAGTGGCCCTAATCCACAGAGGACACAAGTGGGAGTGACCCTAATCTACAGATAACAAAAAGAGGACTGACCCTAATCCACAGACGACTCAAGGAGAAGTTTCCCTAATCTACAGAAGACACAAGCAGGAGTAGCCCTAATTCACAAAGGACGCAAGTGAGAGTGGCCCTAATCCACAGAGGACGCAAATGGGAGTATCCCTAATCTACAGATGACTGAAGGAGTTGTGGCCATAATCCACAGATGACATAATGAGGAGTGTCTCTAATGCACAGATGACTCAATGAGTGTAGACCCAATCCACAGATGACTCAAGGGGGGAGTGGCCCTAATCCAGAGATGACACAAGTGGGAGTGGCTCTAATCCACAGATGACACTAGGAGGAGTGGTCCTAATCCATAAATGGCACAAAGGAGAGTGGCCCTAATCCAGAGATGACACAAGAGGGAGTGGCCCTAATCTACAGATGACACAGGGGGAGTGACCCAAATCCACAGGAGACTCAAGGGGGAGTGGCCCTAATGCACAGAATGCACAAGGGAAGTGGCCCTAATCTACAGATGACACAAGGGGGAGTGGCTCTAATCCACAGATGACACAATGGGAAGTGGCCCTAATCCACAGATAGCACAAGTGAGAGTAGCCCTAATCTACAGAGGACACAAAAGGAAGTGGCCCTAATCTACAGATGACACAAGGGGGGGTGGCTCTAATCCACAGAGGACACAAATGAGAGTGGCCCTAATCTACTCCCTAATTCCTGGAGTGCTGGAGTTAATAGCCGGATGAGGAGTCTCTGTGGGGCTCTTGACACGTCCCCGAGCATGGTGCCAACGTGGTCATCTTCTGCACCTGCTGGTGGGAGTGGTCATAATCTTACAGTTGACACAATTGGGAGTGTCCCTCATCCACAGATGACACAAGGGGTAATGGCCATAATCCAGAGATGACTATGGAGGGAGTGAGCCTAATCTACAGAAGACACAAGGTGGAGTGGCCCTAATCCACATTGGACACAAGTGGGAGTGGCCCTACCCATGAGTGACACGAGTGGGAGTGTTCCTAATCTACAGAGGACACAAGTGGGAGTGACCCTAATCCACAGATGACTCAAGGAGGAGTTTTCCTAACCTACAGATAGCACAAGGGGGAGTGGCTCTAATCCACAGATGACACGAAGGGGCATGGCCGTCATCTACAGATGGCACAGTGAGGAGTCTCCCTAATTCACAGAGGACACACGTGTGAGTGGCCCTAATATACTGATGACACAAGTAAGAGTGCCCCAATCTACAGATGACACGAGGGGGAGTGGCCCTAATCCACATAGGACACAAGTGCATGTGGTCCTAATCCACAGATGACACAAGTAAGAGTGACCCTAATCTACAGATGACTCAACGGGGAGTGGCACTAATCTAGAGATGACACAAGTGGGCGTGGTCCTTATCCACAGGTGGCACAAGTGGGAGTGGCCCTAATGACAGATGACACCAGAGGGGGTTCCCCTAATCTACAGATGTCAAGGCTCTAATTTACAGATGGGTTGAGAGGGAGTGGTCCCAATCCACAGATGACACAAGTGCCAGCCACCCCAAGAGTCTGAGAATATGCTGTTTGCCTTCACTGTTGGCATCGTATCCACTTGCCCCTTTCCCCTCCCTGACTGGCCTCTCTTTCTGGCCCTCACCCTGAACCTGGGACACCTTGATTGGGCTTGCTCTGGCAAGTCCTGGAGTGCTGGAGTTGAGGGCGAGAGGTGGAGTCTCTGTGGGTTCTTGGCATGTCCCCTAGCACGGTGCTGGTGGGGCAATGTGGTCATCTTCTCCAGGGACTTCAGGGTGCATTCTGGGACTCTTCCACTCAGGTGTCCTCTGTGGGCGTGACTGCTGGCCCTGGGCTTTGCCTCCTGCGCAAACCTGTGCCCCTGCAATGGGTGGGGAAGACCAGAATCCCACCACCTCCTTCACCAGCAGTGTTCCTCCACAGGTGACCTGTCCATATGGGTGAGTGGACCTCATTCACAGGTAACCTACCAACACAGATAACTCCTTCTCAGGTGACCTCCCCTCACAGGTGACTTACCTCACAGGTGACCCTCCTTCATAGGTAACCCTCCTGCACAGGTGACCCCCTTTCACAAATAGCCCTCATTCATAGGTGGCCCCTTTTCTCAAGTGACCCTCATTCACGGGAGACTCACTTTCACAGGTGACCTGTCTACACAGGTGACCTTCCACACGGGTGACCCACCTTCACAGATGACCCCCTTTCACAAGTAACCCTCATTCACAGATAACTCACTTCCACATGTCTACACAAATGACCGTCTTATGCAATAACCCCAAATCTGAGAGGGCTTGTGTGTAATGCGTACCTGTTCCAAAGAAGTCACCCGGATGTCCTGCCGGGAGAGACACTGGTTTATTAGAATTTATAGGAAGCACCAACAGCAGCCAGTCTGTAAAGAATCCACACCTTGGGACAGTACAGCAGCAGTTTTATAATCAAGCAAGTTAATTATTCAGTTTGCTACATAGTGTTTACAAAAATAAATATATATATTTATTTTATTTCTTTTTTTTTTTTTGAGTTGGAGTCTCACTCTGTCACCCAGAACCCAGACTAGAGTGCAGTGGCCGCTCCCGGCCACCACAGCCTCAACCTGCTGGGTTCCGGCGATCCTTCCACCTCAGCCTTCCAAGTAGCTGGAACTACAGGCGTGTGCTACCACGCCCAGCTCATTTTTGATTTATTGTAGAGGTGAGGTCTCGCCCAGTTGCCCAGGCGGGTCTCGAACCCGCGGGCTCAGGCAATCCACTCACCTCAGACTCCCAAAGGCGCGGGATTACAGGCTGAGCCACCGAGCCGGCTACAATTATATTGTTGAAGCGTGACGCCTGTGTTGTTTTCAGCAGTGCCCATAAGCTGCACCCATGGGTCCATATGGGAATATTATTACACACATCCTTCAGAGAAGGCCTGGGTCAGGGGCCGCTCCCTGAGGGAGGGGCAGAAAGAAGCCAGGTACAGGGGAAAAGAGTCTGTGTCTGGATGATACTTTACACCCCCCTACGCAGGTGACGCCCCCTACACAGATGACCCACCTACACAGGTGACTCACCTTTACAAGTGACTCCCCCTCCCTTTTACAAGTGACCCTCATTCACAGGCAATCCACCTTCATAGGTGATCTGCTTACACAGGTGACCCTCCTCCCTAGGTGACCTTTATTCACAGGTGACCTGTCTACTCAGGTGACCCCTCTTCACAGGTGACCAACCTTCACAGGTGACCTCACACGGGAATCTGATGTGCTCAGTGCACTGCTTGGGAATCTGTACTCTAACCACTTGGGTTACTGTCCTCACACACTCACTATTTTTCCATTTGTTCTCTGCATACCTCTCTAGAATGTTCCGTGAGGGTGTGGCTTGCTTCTGTCCCATGGCTCAGTGCCTGGAGCAGATCTGACATCTCTAAGAGGGGCTGCCCCAATGCCCGGGGGAGCTGGTTCCCGTAGCCCGGCCTGAGGGGCAGGGTGGGACTCCTGGAGTGGCCCTGATGTGGCCCAGGGAGTCTGGAGCCTGTCCTGGCTCCCAAGTTCACTAGTTTTCCCCACAAGGCACACTGGACCCTCAGATGAAGGCAGCCTTCCTGGGAGGCCCGTTGCTGGAGGGTGGGAGAGACTAGACCTTCTGGGTCCCCAGCCAAGACACGTGGACACGAAGGCTCCTTCTACCCTAAGAGGCTGGAAAACAGAAAGTGAGATTTAGGAGGCAACGATTCAGTCTTTTCACATGAGGAGTGAAGTACATGGGGGTGAGGGCCCAGTGAGAGGCCAGGAATGCTGTCCAGTGCTGGGCAGGGGCTGCCAGCCCCACTGTGATCCAGGACTCCCTCGGGGAAATGTCCCCGTCCACAGCTCAGCCACGTCCACATCAGCCCCACTCCCCACGCCAAGACCCAGCCTCCCTGCCTCACCCAGGCTGGACATCTTTCCCCCCTACTCACAGAAGCCCCCTGCCCAGCCTGCCCAGGAGCCCTGGGGGGCATGGCCACACCCCTCCTTGCCCAGCTGCCCCTGTGGGCCTTGACCATATCTCTGCTCCGCAAACGACAGAGCTTCAGGCCGGGGCCCGCCGACCTCGGCTCCCGACTACCGTCTAGACCGCCGCCTGCGCTGTTTGCTGCTTCTTGGGTTAGTCTCTCACCATGGCAGGGGTTGCTGCAGCACGGCCCTGTCACGTCCCCGGGCGGCAGCCCTGTGTGAATGTGTTCTCTCCACCGGGCTGTGGGCTCTGCCGGGGGCACTGGATCCCTCTCTACTGCTTCGGTCCCAGTTCAGCTGGGACTAGCGCTGGGTCCACACTCGCAGTGGCGCTGCGGGTGGTGCTGGTGTGGGGAGACACATGGAGAGAGTGGCCGGGGGAGGTGTGGGATTCTGGGGTTGTCCTGGGGCGTGGGCATGTGCACTGTACAGGTGAGCATGTGTGACACGCGTGGCCTGGGCAGCCGGGGCAGGCCAGAGGGAGCAGAACAAGGGGGAGAGGGTCATTTGGATGGGAGATACACAACCCTGATTGGCTGGAGCCCGCAAAGCAGACACGGGGAGGGGGGTCTCTAGAGCGAGGTGGGAGTGAAAAGCGTTCTGCAGTCACCAGATGTGGCCCAATTAATGGGGTCGTGGAGGGGGGCCCCGGTGGGGCTCCGGGGAAGGCGGCAGCTGCGGCCGGGCTCTGGGCCGGCGCTTGCCAAGAGCACGGACTGGTCTGGCCTTTCTGCTTGCTGGCCCTGGCCTCGGTCTGATCGGCGCACAGGGCTTGCCGGAGTACTGCCTGCCCACGCTGTGGCCTGCTTGGCGAGACAGTGTGGCAGGGATCCCAGGGGGCCCTTAGCCCGCGGTGCCCCGCCAGGAGTGAGAGTCATCAGGCAGCTCAGGGGAGCCCAGGCAGCAGCAGGGTGTCAGGATCTGAGATGTCTCAGGCTGCTCGGAGTGTAAGGGCGGCATTTGCTCCCACAACAGGCAGGCGTGGGTATTGTGATGAGCTCTGCCAGATTGTCACCTCTGATGGTCTCTTGGACTCTTCGAAATGGCAGAGGACATGGCCAAAACCACTTGCGGGCACACTCTGACGGCTCGAATCCTCTCAGAAAGGGCGACCTCCTGTCTCTCTCCTATGCTGGCGTCTAAAACTCCAGGGGAGTCTTCTGATTGGCCCAGTCAAGTCAGCGTCCTCTCTGGCAAGGATGTGGTCCCCAGTGGAACCATCCAGAAAGGGAGGGGGCTGTTCTCAAAGTCCAGCAAGCACCACCTTCACCACAAAGAAGTGGAGGGAGAAAACCAGAAAACACGTTCCTAGACTGTGGATCAGGCCAGTGCAGGGGGCCGCAGCTCCACGGGCATCTGAGAAGGGCTTGGCCATCCGAGATAAGGCAGAGGGAGCAAAAGACATGGAGACGTGCCATTGTCTCGGGCCACTCCCAATGACCAGCACCCGGTTCCAGATACCAATCCTGTCTCCCTGAAACACCAAGTCCAGCCCGGAGCCAGGCTAGGAAAGCAGACCCATTGTGACATGCTATTCTTGGGTTAGAGGGAGAAGCAAGACAGACCCCAACCACGCAATGGTGTTGGCATTATTTATATATTGTAGAGATGAGGTCTCACCGAGTTGCCCAGGCGGGTCTTGACATTTTGAAAAACGTATTTCTCATTTGCATGCAGGAAAATTAACTCTCATCGCACGCAGGTTTACCAGTTTTGACAAATGCATGAAATCTCCTGACCGCCCCCACAACTGAAACTTTTGCTACAGTATATTATTATACCTGTTCTATTTTATTATTACTTGCTAATCTCTTACGGTGCCTAACTTATAAATAAGACTTTATCGTAGAGATGTATGTGGAAGAAAAAAACAGTCTAGATAGGACTGGGTACTTACTGTCTGTGGCTTCAGGCATCAACTGGGGTCTTGGAAGTTACCTTCTTCAGAGAAGCGGACACTGGACACAGTGTTTTGTCAGAAATGTGATTTGAAAATGTTTTCCCCCAGGCTGTGGTTTGTCTTTCCATTTACTTAACAGGCTTTGTTTGTTTGTTTGTTTACAGAGCAGAAGTTCTAAATGCTGATAAGGCTGAACTGACCAGCTTTGCTCTTCAGTGTATCATGTTACGGGTGTCCTTTCTAGGATCTCTGCCTAGTTCAAGGTCACACTGATTTTTCTCCTACGTTTTCTTCAACAAGTTTTAGAGTTTTATACATTTTACAAATGTTCCAGTTTGAGTTGATTTTGTTAAAAGGTGTGAAGTATCAATGATGGGTTAACGAATTAACAAATTAATTGCACACAGATGCACAATTTTTCCAGCACCTTTTATTGAAGAGACTGCCGTTTTTCTATTCAATTGCTTTTGCCTCTTTGTCAAAAATCATTTGACAATATTTCTGTGGATCTATATTTAGCTTTATTCTGTTCCACTGACCTATATCTGTCTGTCTTTCACTAATACCAGTCTTGATTATTGTAGTTTGTGGCATGTCTCTAAATCAGGTGTTGTAAATTCTCCGACTTTGTTATTTTTTTTCCAAACTTGGAGTGAGTTTATTAGTTAATTTGCTTTTCCATAAATACTTTTGATTCAATGTATGAATATCTAAAAAAAGTATGCTGGGATTGCATTAAATTTATATATGAAATTGTATAGAAATGACATCCTAACAATTTTCAGTCTTCCTTGCCATAAATCTCACCTACTATTTAGGTCTTCTATGATTTCTTTCATTGGTGCTTTTAGTTTTCAGCATTCAGACTTTGCATATTTAAAACTTTATACCTAAATATTTCATTATTGGTTCTTTATGCTTTTTTCCGCATTTACAATTCCAATTTTCTCTTGCTAGTATATGAAAATGCAATAATTTTTTTTTTGAGTTGGAGTCTCACTCCCTCGCCCAGGCTGGAGTGCAGTGACGTGTTCACGGTCACCCCAGTGTCATCCTGCTGGGCTCCAGTGATTCTTCTGCCTCAGCCTTCCAAGTAGCTGGAACTACAGGTGCACGCTACCACACCCAGCTAATTTTTGACAAAAATGCAATTATTTTTTTTGTTCTTGTTGATTATGTATCCCATGACCTTGCTAAACTCATTAATTAGTTCTAGAACTTTTTTGTGAGCTTTGGGGGGATTTTCTATATAGATAATCATGTCATGTGGGATTAGAATTTTATTTCTTATTTTCCTATCTGCATGCTTTTTATTTCTTTTTCTTGCCTTATTGCATTGGCTGGGACTTACAGTACATTACAGAAATGTCTGAATCTGGATAGTGATAGAGGACGCTCTTGTCTTGCTTCCAATATTAGGAGAACACATTCATCTTTAAGTCTGATATTAGCTGACAATGTTCTTTTTCAAGTTAAGAAAGTTCCCTGTTAATTCTGAGAATGTTTTTTCATCTTGAATTTTGTCAAATGTTTTTGCTTATTTGTTAAAATAATTAGGCCAAGCACAGTGGCTCATGCCTTTAATCGCAGCACTTTGGGAGGCTGAGGCAGAGCAATTTCTTAAGCCCAGGAGTTCAAGACCAGCCTGGGCAACACAGTGAGACCTTGTCTATACAAAATATCAAAAAATTATCGAAGCATGATGGTGCATGCCTGTAGTCCCAGCTACTCTGGAGTCTAAGGCAGAAGGATCACTTGAACCTAGGAGGCTGAGGCTGTGGTGACTGGCTTTGCACCATTGCATTCTGGCATGGGCAACAGAGGGATACCCTATCTCAAAAAAAAGGGGTGGGGGAAGAAAGATAATTGCATGGTATGTCTTTTTTAGTCTATTAATATGGTATATTCAATTAATTTGCTTAAAATTTTGTAACCACCTTCGTATTTCTGGGATGATACTTGATCATGAGAGTATTTTTTTTTTCCTGGATTAGATATGCTAATATCTTACTGAGGGTTTACATACTTATATTCGTGATAAATGTTGGTCTATAGTTTTCTTTTTATTGTAATATATTCATCTGGTTTGATATTGGACTGGTTTCTGGACTCATAAAATGAATTGGGACATGTTTCTTTCTATTCTATTTGCTAGAAGAGATTGTGTTGAATTGATATTATGTCTTCCTTAAGTAATTGGTAGAATTCTCCAGTGATACCATCTGGGACTGACGCTTTCATTTTCCCTCTAAGCACTGCTTTAACTGCATTCTTCAAATGTTGGTATGTTTTATTTTCATGTTCATGCTCTTGAAAATATTTGTAAATTTCCCTCGACACTCTCTATAGGTTATTGCAAGTGTGTTGTTTTGTTTCTAAATATTTATTTTTTTCCTGCTACTTCTCTGTTATTGGTTTATAGTTTGCTGTTGTTATGGGCCAAGATTAAAAAGATTTCTATTCTTTTAGATTTGCTGAGGTTTGTTTTTGATCCAGGTTTATTCTTCTATTATTGGGTGGAGTGCTCTATACATGTCAGTTGGGTCTAATGGTGTGGTTCTGGTCTTTGTTCTTGCTGGTTTTCTGTTTACTTTCCTGCTCGTTTCAGAGACAGAGTTGACATCTTCAACTATAATTGTGGGTTTGTCTGTTTTTCCTTTCCCTTCCATCAATTCTGTCTCCTGTATTTTGAAGCCGTTGTTAAATACACATTTAAGTTGATAAATTCTTAGAAAATTGACTCCTTTATTATTATGTAATGCTCCTTTTTATTTTGACTATATTCTATTTTCTAAATTCTACCTGTCTGACACTAATATAGTTACTCTAGTTTTCTTTTGCTTAGTGTTTGAATGTTTTATATATTTTCTTCCTTTTACTTTTTGGAAACTATTTATATCTTTATATTTAAAGTGGGTTTCCTATGGACAACATGCAATTAAGTCTTGGTTTTTAAAAAACATTAAACCTGACAATCTCTGCTTTTTACCTGATATGTCTATGCCATTCACACTTAATGTGATTGTTGCTATAGTTTGATCTAAATCTGCTGTTTTTTATTTGTTCCACTTATTCTTTATTTCTTTTTTGTGTGTTTCTGCCTTCTCTTTTGTCAATTGAGCACTTGTTATGATTCAATTTTATCTCCTCTACTGACTTATTGACACCCCTTAGGAAACATGTACTTGTTGTCCTTTGGCTTAACTATCCATCTGAAATTAATCAGCATCTACCTCCAAGTAATATTTTACCACTTCCTATGTTGTGACCTCAGGACAGTACACTCCCACTTTCTCCTTCCCACACCTTGCACTGTTGAGGTCACACCTTTACTTTCAGATATCTATAAACATGCAATGCAGTGCTACTATATTTGCTTTGCACAGATTGTTTTCTTTTAGGGCAATTAGAAATGAGAAAAGATTAATTTAACTTTACGCGCATTTACTTCATTTCCAGCACTCTTCATTTCTTTGTGTGGAGCTAGGTTTCAGTCTGATATCATAGTCTTTCTACCTGAACTATTGCTTTAGCCCTTTTTAAAGAGTCGGTCTGCTTGGATCACATTTTCTCAATTTTTATTTATTTGAGAAAGTTATTATTTCTCATTCATTTTTGCAAAGATATTTTCTCTTGGCAAGCAGGCTTTTTTTTTTTCTTTGAGCACTTTAAATATTCACTCCATTGTTTTCTGTCTTGCATGATTTCTGGTGAGGAAATGAGGACTCTGCTACAAATTGGGCCTTTATTCTTGCCTATAATGTTTCTTTTTCCCTCCATCTGGATTCAATATTTCCTTTTTCCTTGTTTTTCAGCAGTTTAAATAAAATTTGTGGATTTAGTTTATTTGTTTTGGTTTTGGTGCTTATGTTAGTTGGTGTTCTCTGAGCTTCTTGGACCTGTGTTTTGGTGTCTATCATTCATTTCAGTAAATTCTTGGCAATTATTTCTCTACATGTTTTTTCTGTTTGTTCTTTCTCTTCTAATTCTGAGATTTCAGTTGAGCAAATGTTAGAATGTCTAAGGTAGTCTACAGCTCTTGGATGCTCTGTTCAGTCTTCTCTTTTTTCCAGTTTGGGTAACTGTTTTGATCTGTCTTCAAGGTCAGTAAGTTTCTCTTCAGCTGTGAGGCATCCACTGATGAGCCCATTGAGGGTTCACACACTCTCTTTTTCTTTTCCATTTCTAGCATTTCTATTGGGTTCTTTCTTGACATTCCCATCTCTCTGCTGAAATAACTCATCTGATTATATATCTTGTTCCCTTTTTCATTAGAGCCTTCAACATGGTAATCACAGTCATTTTACTCTTTTTTTTTGTAGATATGAGGCCTCACTATATTTCCCAGACTAGTCTCAAATTCCTAGCCTCAAGTGATCCTTCTGCCTCGACCTCCCAAAGCACTGGGATTACAGGCATGAGCCACTGCACCTGGCCAGTCATAGTTATTTTAAATTTCTTGTCAGATAGTTCAAACAGGTGTGTTGCATCTTTTATCTTTTACAAGTGTGATTGATTTTTTTTCCTTGTCTTTTGTTATGCTCCAGAATTTTTTGTTAAAAGCCAGACATCTTGGGCAGCCACACCTTCCTCCTGCTGGTCCCTTTGTGGGGAGTTTTAAGTCAATCTAGCTAGGTGTCAGACTGAGTTTGAGAGGTCCTCTTGCTGTGATTGCTCTAAGTGCTTCAAATGGTGACGTGGATAAGCTTGTAGTTAGCAATGTCTCTGTGATTTTAGGTTTTCCTTTTGCACCGTGCTTCAGAGAGACTCCTTATTCCCTTTTCCTTCTGCTGTCCCTCTCTGAGTGTGATTCTGCTGTTTCTCATGTTTTAGATCTCTTTAATTCAGTGGCTAGGGTGCATGCTGAGGTTCCGACTGGGTCTCAGTCCTAGGTTTGCCCCTGGCCCTGGTTCTTAGGCTCACAGCCTTCTCGGTTCTTCTGTTCTTCCCCAGCTGCCGTTGTGGGCTCAATCCTGTCCCCCCACTTAGAGCAGGGGTCCCTTTTCCCAGTCTCCTTTTCTACCTGTCACTGGCGTCCTACCCAGATTCAAGTTCTTGTGTATAGTGGACTGAGGGAAGAGGGCCTGGATGGAGTTCTGTGCCCCTTCCTCATGGCCACTTGGTCCTTCCCCCAGATCCACCACAATGGACACTATTCTGGGATTCTTCCAGACTTTTCTGTGATGTCCAGTAGGGTTTATAAGACAGAGTTAGTGGATGACAAAGATCCCTCCAAATTCTGCAACCATGGGGGTCTCTGCTGTCCTGCCAGCCTGCGCCCACCTACGTCGGTTTGTCTGCCATGTCTCCTGAACTCTTCACCCACGTCCGATTGCGAGTTGCAGGTGAGCGTGTGCTCACTCTCTCTTCTGAGCAAGTGTGGGCTTGGCTCCGAGGACTGCTGCCTGCCTGCACAGAGCAGTGCTGGGGCCCATGCTGCAGCCCCTGTCCAGTGCCCACAGGGCGAAGCTGAGGGCCAGAGGCTCCATCTGGCCCTGTGAGCACCTTCCAGCCAGGGTCTGTCAGGCAGATGCCTATATCACAGCCATTTTCCCAGCGAGACAACCAAGTAGTAGAGAGGTTTAGGGATTCACCCCGGGATGCTCAGCACCGCCACATTTGAACTCCATCTGCCTGGCCCCAACGCCTTGGACTCTCCTACCTTACCCTTTGTCCATGCCATGTGGGAGGCAACGGCACATCCGGAAGCCGGGCTGGACCCTCCCACCCCCCGCCTGGGCAGAAGGGTACCACGGAGCTTAATCTGTCTCGGGGAGGTGACCCGTACGTGGAATCTGTCGGGCAGCCCAGGGCCTGCCAGTTTAAGGATGCACGATTTTACTCCAGGTCAATCATCCCCCAGGCTGCCTGAGGCTTTGGAGCTCGCTGAACAAACTCCTGCTCTCTTCCCACGGACTGACTCATCTGGAATCTTCCATCTGGGTGGTGGGCCGGGCTGACTCCGGGAGGCCACGTGGCACCTCCTCGCACAATCCCCCACACTCCCTACAAGGTCTGCGCTGCTCAGAGAACACGCCTAAGCCCTTGGCTTCCTCCAAATAATGAGGCTCTTGTTACGCGGTGTCCTGGGTCAAATTGCCCCTGAACAGGGACTCGGGTGTGCTTACTGCTGTTCGGTCAGCCCGCGTCCAGGACGGGGAATTTCTCCTGCATTTTACATGACTGCAGGGCCTGTTCCTTGCGCCTGTCTGGTCGCGTCACATCATGGAGGGTTTCTTGGGGCGGCCGGCCGGCTCTGAGCACAGCCGGGGTGGCGTTTGCAGCACAGCTGCTGCCCGGGCCTCTCCGCGGAGGTGCTGGGCCGTGGCCCCGTGGGGGCAGCACGGCGGGGCCATCGGCATGTCCTTTGAAAATGGGCATTTGCCCAAGTCATGCTGGTGAAGGGGGCAGCGGGGCCAAGTGGGCCTCCCCGGCGCCTGCGTTTCCAGACACGGGAATGTGGAGAGAGGCTGGGATCGTGCATGATTCTAAGACTGTGCGTGTGCTGGCGCTGTGCGCGTGCGCACACATGTGTGGGGAGTGTGTGCACATGTGTGCATGGTGTGTGTGCCTGTACCTGTGTGCATAAGTGTGCGTGCACATGTGAGACATGCACGCGCATGAATGTGTGTGCCTGCATCTGTGTATATGAATGTGTGTGCATATATGCGGGGTGTGCATGTCCATGATTGTGTGAATGATACAAGGGTCAGCACTGTGTCTGTGCACATGTGCACCTGAGGAATGCGTGTTCATAAAGTGTGTGTGTGTGTGTGCATGAATATTTGTGTGCCTGCACCTACGTGTCTATAGGGATGATGTGTGCACATGGGTGCATGAATATGTATGTATCTGCCCCTGTGTGTGTGTGAATGTGTTTGCACAGGTGTGGGGTATGCATGCGCAAGAATGTGTGTGCGTGTGTGTGGGGTGTGTGGTTGTGCTTGTGAATGAATGACAAATGTGGGTACATGCATATGTGGGGGTGTGCATAGGCACAGATGTGTGCATCTGTGCATGCACAGCAGGTGGGCTTATGCTCGCAGATGTGTGCGTATGTGTGTGTGGATTTTTACATGCATGTGCACACATGGATGTGTATGTATGTTTGAGACACAGGGAGACAGAGACAGCTTCTCCTGAGCACTGTCCATGCCTGGCAGATTCCCAGCAGGTAAGCCAAAGACTCAGTGACTCAGTGAACCAATGACCCAGTGACGAGGAGGCCTCTGACACTCGCTGGCCGACACCCAGACCTGCTACATGTGGTGTCAGACAGGCTGCGTGTTCCTAGCACAGACCTGGGTGTCCTATTTCCAAATTATTAGGTATAATTAACATCTTATTTCTTAATATCTTCACAACATGGGTTGGCTTGAGTTGCCCCTCGCCTCGGACATCTCCCAGGCTGCGTGTCCCAGGCCTGCTGGCTGCCAGCCCTGGTTGGCCAAGCGGCCTCTTCCCCCATGACTCTCTCCCCCTTGAGCCTTGATGTCCTTGTTTGTGAAATGCAGGTGAAACGCCCTCCCGGCCAAGCACAGGGTGGAGGGCCACGCCCGCTCGGAGCGGGGCCTAGGGCAGGATGGGCGGTTTTCCCTCTCCTGCCTGTGTTTTCAAGGGTGGGCCCATGGTCTCTCTGTTTTGGGGTCCCTCACAGTACCCCACTCAGTGCCTTGCAGACAGCAGACGCACACACAGATGTGTCAGGAGATGCGAGCAGACCTCTGTTCCAAGACGTGCGGGATTTTCACAACAGCACCCATCACAAGTCCAACGGCCTCGCCAGAGCTGTCAAGCGGATGCCAAGAAATCTCCCTAGACGAGGCGGTCGCTGGGCGGGGACCTCCTGGCCAGCCCGGGCTGGAAGCGCAGATCCCGTTTTCCATGAGTCTTTTTGCTCTAATGGTCAAGTTCACGGGCTGTATGTGTAATCTGAAGCATTCGGTAGCGATCTAATTAAATGTTAACACATCATTAAAGTGATTTGCGATAAGCACAGTTAACAGTTTGAGAAATCCATTCCGGCCTGACTCCATGCTGAAAACAATCACTCCCAATCAGGAATGGGCTGTTGACATCCGCCCAGTGGAGAGGGGACCACTGCACAGCCACCGTGTGCCCCGTCCCGACGTCGGTGCCCGGGGACCTGGCAAGGGCTGTGTGCAGACAGGGGTGCTGGGTAGGGCAGGGGAGTGGTAATCCCAGGGTGGCTGGTGTCTGGGTGTCCCAGTGTGGCCAGCAGGCCTTGCATGGGATTAAGGAGGCGGCCTCTTTTGCCCTGGGCGAACGCTCTGTAATGAAGGCGGCCTCCTGGTTGAAGGCTGTGAATTATTGCTTGTTAATGGGATTAATTGCCTCGAGAATTAACTCTGCATTTCTGTGCACCTGGTGATGTGGGTGGAGGGACAGGAGCTATTTTCCTTTGAATATCAATACTGTGAGGCAGAGGCTGGGGAGAGACTCCCAGGAGGGAAGCATGTTTGATCAGGGGAGACGCGGCCTCCAAAAACGCAAGCAGCATCACGGCAGGAGTCCTCGAAGACCAAAGGAAACCGTGGAATAACAGAGCGGAATGGCACCAAAAGATCATCTTAGTCCAACCTCATTTGACAGCCAGGGAAACTGAGGCCCAGAAGGAGCAAGCGACCTAACCACAGTGGCCAGGAGCATTAGTGCCAGAGCAGGGACTAGAATCGGGGGAGCTGTGTGGTTGGTGAGCAGGTCTAGGCGATGTGTCAGGGAGGCTGGACTTGGACTTCAGTTGAATCCTGCTCTCTTGATGGTTTCTTTTGCTTTGCAGAAGCTTGTTAATTTGATGAGGTCCCACTTCTCTATTTTATTTCTTAAGGCATTGGCCTTTAGGGTTCTGAACGGGAAGGATTTTGCAGCAACTTGGATGGATTTAGGGTCGCTCATACTCAGTGATCTATCACAGAAACAAAGAACAGAGTTCCATATGTTCTCACTCCTAAATGGGCCTTGAACAATGATAATGTTATAAGAAAGCGATTGGCAGTAGTGGGAAACTGTCAGGGGGCGGGGGGTGGGATCGGCAGTTGAGGGAAACAGTTGAGGGAGGGAGGGGCATCCCTCATCAACAAGGGTACCTGCAAGATCGATGTTTATACACCTAACCCCTGAAATGTACCCCATGTCTTTATAATAAAATTTTTTTTAAAAAAAGGAAAGAAAACTGCTCTGCACCCTGGAGCCTATTGCCTCCTGGGATGGAGTGAGGATTACGGGAGGCCGTGAATGTCAGCGCCGCTGGGAGCACCTCCCTCACCTTCCCCCTGTGATCCAGCCCTGCCTTGAGATTCAGGGGCTGCAGATTCAGATCCAGTCAAGGCTCGTTTTCCCATCTCTAGGTTGCTCCCTGGCAAGTTTGATTCGGCTCAAAGGTGGTTTACAGAGTACCAGCCATGTCCGGCGCTTCAGTGACGAGGACTTCCGTGGCACCTTCCTCCAGGTTCAGCTGCATAAGCCCTTGAGCGCCTTGACCAGCCCTGGTGGCTGTCCCAACAGGAGGCCATGCACAAGCCACCACCCCCCGCCCCCATGCCTGGGAGGCTCTGGACCCTCATGTCCCCGTTCTTGCTTTCCCATCCATCCTTTGAGTCGCAGCTTAAATGGTGGCCCCTAGAGAAGCCCCCATGACCCCCGAGACTGGGCTAGGTGCCCCTGCTCCATCCTCCTCCAATCCTCCTATTTCTCTTATTTTTTTTTTTTGAGTTGGAGTCTCATTCGGTCGCCCAGGCTGGAGCGCAGTGGCCGCTCCCGGTCACCGCAGTCTCGACCTGTTGGGCTCCGGCGATCCTTCCGCCTCAGCCTTGCGAGCAGCCGGAACTACAGGCGTGCACTACCACGCCCGGCTAATTTTTTGGTTTACTGTAGAGAGGAGGTCTCACTGCCCAGGCGGGTCTCGAACCCGCGGGCTCAGGCAATCCACTCACCTCAGCCTCCCAGAGGCGCGGGATTACAGGTTGAGCCACCTTATTTATCCCGCTCCACTTTCCTTGCCACATGTGCGTCTTCCTTACTAGACGGTGAGTGCCTGCAGAGCGCTGCCTGGCCTTTGGGCTGGGGGCAGGCTACCTAAGGAAGCCCGTGTTTCCTCATTTATAAAGCAGCATGATAATAGCCCCTACTTCGTAAAGTCCCTGTGCAAGTATATGTGTGTATACTGGGGAGGAGGGGGTGGCGGGAAGTCAGGGAGAGGATACTCCTGGCAAAGGGAATAGCCAGGTAAAGACAGAGACCTGATGATCTGAAGAGCTATGAGCATTTTGGTGCTTCAGGTGTGTGAGCTGTAAAGAGGACAGTCTTCCCCAGGACTTGAGAGGTGGCTAGAGATCAGAGTAGGCAGGGACTTGAGATCTCTGCTAAAGAGAATGAATGTTGTCATATGTAGGAGACATGGCTTGTGAAGGGTTTTATCCAGTCTGGCAGTCTTTGACTTTTACTTGGGGTCTTTAAGTCATTTACATCTAATGTAATTATGAATATTGTTGGATATTTGCCATCTTACCATTTGTTTTCTATTTATCCTTCCCTTTCTCTCCTTCTTTGCCTTTGAGCTAATCTATTTTAAAAATATCATCCCATTTTCCTCTATTCACTTATTAGTTCTAGTAGCAATCTAGAGTTTAAAACACACATATTCACTTTATGATAACCTAATAGAAATGGTTTCTAAGGCTGTACTCCGATGCTGGTAGAGCCTTAGAACACTTTAATGTGGTTTACCTTTCCATCTGTTACTTAATCTTTTTTCCGCATTTATTTATGCAATATATTTTATTTTATTTTATTTTTTTCTTTTGAGTTGGAGTCTCACTCTGTTGCCCAGACTGGAGTGCCATGGCCGCTCCCGGCCACCGCAGCCTCGACCTGCTGGGCTCCGGTGATCCTTCCGCCTCAGCCCTCCGAGTAGCCAGAATTACAGGTGTGCGCTACCATGCCCAGCTGATTTTTTGATTTATTGTAGAGATGAGGTCTCGCTGCCCAGGTGGGTCTCGAACCCAAGGGGTCAGGCAATCCACTCACCTCAGCCTCCCAAAGGCGTGGGATTACAGGCTGAGCCACCGAGCCCGGCTTATGCAATATATTTTAAATCCCATATCACATTACTATTGTTTTGAATGGCCAATATTCATTTATAACTATGTTTGTTCTTTATTTTTTTACTCTTCATCCCTTCCTACATTCCTGTGCTTTATTTACCCAATTATTTTCCTTTGCCTATAGCATCCATTTTAGGATTTCTTTTGGTGCAAGTATGCCAGTGACACAGAAAGCAACAGTATCTGTTTGTCTAAAGATGTACTGCACATTCATTTTAGAGATTAGCCTGTTTGGATATAGAATTCAAGGCTGACAGGTCATTTCCTTCAGTACTTTAGAAAGGTTTGCTCCATTATTTTCTAGCTTCACTGGTTTTCTTGAGAAGTCAGTTTATTTTTTCATAACGGTTTTCCTAAAGGTAATATGTGTAATGTGTTGTTTTTGCCTCTGGAGGTTTTAAGGATTTTCTTAATGTATTTTTTAAAAGATTTCATCTTGTCTTTTGTGTCTACCTCTTCTCCTCCAGCAGTGTTACTATGATGTGTCTAAGTGTAGTTGGTTTTATTTCTGCTGTTTTGTATTTTTCTGGTTGGGATTTGCATAGCTTTTTGAATTTGTGAGTTTATTTCTCAAAACTAATTTATAGCATTCTACATCAAATTTTCTTCTGTCTCATTGTCTTAGTTTACCTAACTGATATAACAAAACACTATAAACTGGATGGTTTAAGAAACAGATATCTGTTTCTCTCAGTTCTGGAGGCTAGACGGTTAAGATCAAGGTGTTGGCCCCTTTGAGTCCTAGCAAAGGCTCTCTTCTTTGTTTGCAGGTGGCTGATTTCCTCTTGTGTCTTCACATGATGTCACATGATGGAGAGAGAGATGTCTTGTGTCTCTTTTTATAAAAGCATTAATCATGACCGAATTATCCCTATGACCTAGTTGCCAAATTACCTAATTCCAAACACGATCTCATTGGGAGTTAGAGCTTTAACATATGAATCAGAGGAGCAATCTACTTCATAACACCTATTCTTTGTTTATTCTTTTGCAATTCCAACAAATATATTGTCTTACATGCCCCTATGCTCTCTAATGCATTTTCCATTATTTTTCTCTCTGTGTTATAATTTAGATATTCTCTATTGACCTGTCTTCCATTTCACTAATCCTTCCTTTTACTGTGTCTACTCTGCTACTAATGCATCTATTGAATTACTAAATTTAGATTTATTAACTTTAAAATTGGATCTTATAGATAAATTCCAAATCTCTGTTGACATTTTCCTTTATAACATCTATTTGCTCCACAATTCTCTCTTTTCAAACAGATATTAATTATAATTATCTTAAAGTCCCCGTCAGCTAACTCCAGTATCTAGATAAACATCGTGTGTTTCTATTGTCTGTTTCCCTCCTCAGTTTTCATTCATGTGATTCTGCCTCTTGGTAGCCCAATCGTTTTTTAAAATTTATTGGCAGATATTGTATATGAAAATTATAGAGGCTTCATGTGGACTTGCTGATATTTTGTATTGAATCACATTACTCTAGAGTGACATTAAAGTGTTGACTTTTTACTCTGATCTATTTTCCTGCCAGTTGAATATGACTCACTGGTTGAGAGCTACTGACAAAGATAACCAAGACTAGGTCTGGGTCACTGGATACTAAGTAAGAGGACATTCCGTTTACTTACACTGACAATGCCAGGAACAGCGCTGGCAATTTTCTCTGTGTGTTATAATTGAGATATTCTCTATCGACCTGTCTTCCATTTCACGAATACTCCCTTTTGCTATGTCGACTCTGCTACTAATCCATCTGCTGAGTTACTAAATTTAGATTTCTTCATTTTTAAATGTGATCTTACAAATAGAAGTCTCTGCTGATGGTTTTAATGTGCAGAGTGAGCTGAGCTCCTACTATATAGTGTAGAGCGACATGGTACTCCCGAGCCTCAGTGAGCTTGATGAACTAGCAGGGAGACCCAGACCCTGCTCCTAGGGAGAAGAGTTTCTAATTCCCTCTGCTCGGCAGATAAAGTGTGGAGCTGACGACCTCAGGGGCTGAGAAGTATTAGGCTGAGCTTCAGATCTGGTTAAGTTCAGCCTGCCTCTGGGTCACCCCTTCTTCCCGGGGTGGCCCTCCAGGTCTTTACCCAAAGCTGGCTGTGGTCACTGATTCACGCATCCTGGTGAAGGGTCGTTGCGTGTTTACCTCCACAACTGAAGAAATCTCCATTCTACTTTTTAGAGGTTTTGGCCTAGCTTGTTAGCTTCTCTGCCCACTCTCCGGGCAGCTTCAGAATCTGGCAAATAACTCGATGGGTGTAGAGATAGAGTGACAAAACTGGAGGCCTGAAGCATGGGCAATTTCCCCATCTGTTGGGAGCCAGCCTTGGAGGCCTGCCTGATTGAATATACTTATATCACTTTTTACTCAAGCAATATCTATAACTTATAACCAAATGAAAGAAAGCATTCTTGATGTGCTTCAGAGTTTAACCATGGCATATGTTAGGAAAGGCCAAACGGCATGATGGGAAATAGAAAAATGAACATTCCCAGGTTAGCTGTGAGTACTTCACATAAATGTGTTGTTTTCTTCTTCCACGACTGCACAAAATTCTTCGGCCATACTAACAGCAAAGACGGAAGACAGAAGGGCCTCAGCTGCCCGGACTCGCTTTGTGGCCGGGAGTCCTCAGCACACCTGGACTTTGTCAATCAGGCGAGCCTCCAAGGCTGGCTCCCAACAGATGGGGAAACTGCCCATGCTTCAGGCCTCCAGTTTTGTCACTCTATCTCTGCACAAGGCCCAGAAGCTCTCGTGGCTTCTTTAACCCTCCCTGTCCCAGCAGAGCCTCCCGTGGGACAAGCCCACATTCTGCCTGGAGCTGGCAAGGACTACCTGGGAAGACGTTGCTTTCCGGAATCCTGGCCTTTCTGGTCCCGCTGTTTCTCCAACATCCCGATGCCATTAAATTGATAATTCTGTGCTTGGTCTGCCACAAACCCCTTCACCAAATGAAGAACCTGGCGATAGGTTTAACAAGGGAATCACACCAACTTTTTATTTTTTTTATTTATCTTCTTAGAGGGAAGTTGTATTTATTTCATTTGCTTGCCTGAATGCACCCAAAGTGATGGTTTTTATTGTTGTTGTTGTAGTTTTGCATTAAAAAAAAATTTTAGGCCGGGCTCGGTGGCTCAGCCTGTAATCCCGTGCTTTGGGAGGCTGAGGTGAGTGAATTGCCTGAGCCCGCAGGTTCGAGACCCGCCTGGGCAACTTGGCGAGACCTCATCTCTACAATAAATCAAAAAAAATTAGCTGGGCGTGGTAGCGCGTGCCTGTAGTTCCAGCTACTTGGAAGGTTGAGGCGGAAGGATCGCCAGAGCCCAGCAGGTCGAGGCTGCGGTGGCCAGGAGTGGCCACTGCACTCCAGTCTGGGCAACTGAGTGAGACTCCAACTAAAAAAAAAATTAATTTTAAATATATGAGGTAAGATTCAGGGTTAGGCATACAAGTGTTCGTAATTGAGGCACCCTTGTTGATGAGGTGAGCCCGGTCCCCCAACAGTTTCCCATTACTGTCAATCCCTTTCTTATAGTATTACGGTAGCAGTTCAAGGTCTGCTTATGAGTGAGAACTTGTGATACTCGGTTCTTTGTTTCTGTGATAGATCACTCAGTACTTGTGATAGCCTCTAAGTCCATCCAAGTTGCTGTGAAGTTCAGAATCCACTTTTTAAAAGAAGCCTGTTTACTTATATGATTTGCCCACTCCTTCACAAAAATCATTTGGTCTTCACAGCAGCGCTGGGTATGCTTATCTAGACTGAGCACCGCCACCAGCGGTCCCAAATCCGCCTCCTTGGCGAACCCTCCTTCATGCCCCCTTTTGGAATGATACTTCCACCCTGCTCTGACCCCGCTTCCTGCCTTGCCTTGTCACCATCTGATATAATATACATGCCACCTATTTCTTTGGGTAGATTCTGCCTCCTCCAGTAAATGTAAGATCCACAGGGCACGTTTTTTATTTGTTTCATTCATGCCTGAATACCAGGTCAAAACTGGTACCAGGCATGTAATAGGAGCTCAATAAAATTTGTTGCATAAATATTACTCACCTTGGTTAACAGGTAAGAAATGAGGGCCAACTCTAAATAACTTAAGCCAACTTAAGTTTATATAACCTTCTCTTAAGTAAATAGCGCAGACAAGGTTTCACAGCGACAAAACCAGAAATTTCTATCTCTTAGACTAGAGAAACCAGATTGGACAGAAGAAAATGATTCTAGGACACTTCCTGGAAGGGTCTTTTTTTTTTTTAACTAAGCCCTGATGTAAACATGCATGCTTTTACATCTTTTCCTTCTCTCAAAAGTTGGGCTAAAATTTTTTTTTTAATTATTAATGGAATTAAGGGATCTGATTTAGAAATGCATACAGATGTTGAGTATATGGAGAGCAAAAGTCTTGCAGCGGCGTTTCAAGCCCGTTTTTCATTACACACCTGATAAAAGTAATGTAAGACTCAGCAGGTTGAAGGAACTCGTCCCAAGTCACCCCGCAGGAGACAGCTGGCTAGGATTTGGGCATTAAACTGTAACGTGAGATGATAATTTTTTTTTTTTTTAGTTGGAGTCTCACTTCGCTGCCCAGGCTGGAGTGCAGTGGCCCACTCATGGCCACCCCAACGTCAACCTGCTGGGTCCAGCAATCCTTCCGCCTCAGCCTTCCAAGTAACCAGAACTACAGGTGCGTGCCACCATGCCCGGCTAATTTTTTATTTATTGTAGAGATGAGGTCTCGCCCGAGCTGGTGTCAAACCTGTGGGCTCAGGCAATCCACTCGCCTTGGCCTCCCAAAGTGCTGGGATGACAGGCTGAGCCATCGAGCCTGGCTGAGATGACAATTTAAAGAGCTCCCCCTTTGCTGGCTCTACTCAGAGGTCCTGAAAGGTAGTGTTTGAGTCGGGTTTTAAAGGGTGAGTAGGAGTTTGCAGATGCACGAAATGGGAAGGGCACTCCAGGCAGAGGAGACAGCACGACGAGGACCATGGGGGAAGCTCAGGCAGGAGCGGGAAGACACATGAGGGGGTTTGGGGCTCAGAGGCAGCCAGTGCATTCACGGGCCAGGTATCGGGGCGTGAGAGATGCCGTGGGTTTTAAGGGCCGAAATGTGAGGCTAAGGAGAGCAGTTAAAAGACGGTGAAGATGGGCTCGGTGGCTCAGCCTGTCATCCCGCGCCTTTGGGAGGCCGAGGTGAGTGGATGGCCTGACCCCACGGGTTCGAGACCCGCCTGGGCAACTTGGGAGACCTCATCTCTACAATACATCAAAAATGAGCCGGGTGGGGTAGCGCACGCCTGTAATTCCGGCTACTCAGAAGGCTGAGGAGGAAGGATCGCCGGAGCCCAGCAGGTCGAGGCTGCGGTGGCCGGGAGCGGCCACTGCACTCCAGTCTGGCAGACCGAGTGAGACTCCAACTCAAACAAACAAACAAACAAACAAACAAACAAAAAGACGATGAGAACAGGGTGTATGGTTCACGCCTATAATCCCAGCACTGTGGGAGGCTGAGGCAGGAGGATTGCCTGAGTGCACGGGTTCGAGACCAGCTGGACAACATGGCGAGACCTCGTCTTCACAACAAATCAAAAAAATTAGCCGGGTGTGGTGGCACACACCTGTCGTTCCAGCTACTTGGAAGACTGAAACGGAAGGATCGCCTCAGCCCAGCAGGTCGAGGCTGAGGTGGCCATGAGCATGCCACTGCACTCCAGCCCAGGTGACAGAGTGACAAAACAAAACAAAAAAACCCAAACAAACAAGCAAAATGATGTCACTAGGTCATCAGAGCCTCATGTCGGGCGTTGGTGGTGGTGATGGGGAGAAGAGCCTGAGGAGAGGTGCAGGGGCTCCCCACTGAAGATGGACACTAGGAGGGGGTGGGCTGGCTTGCATGAGTTGCCACAGCAGATTACCGCCACGGTGTGGCTTCAAACAGTCTTCTCTCAGAGTTCAGAGGCCAGGAGTCCACGACAGACATGTCCACGGCACCAAGGGAGGGCCTTCCTAACTTCTCTGCCTTCCAGTCATTGCCATCGACCCTTGGTGCTCCTTGGCTTGCGGGCGTGTCTCTCCCCTCTCCGCCTCTGTTCTTATGCAGCCTCCTCTCCTCTGTGGGTCGTCTCTTCTAAGGACATTGGTCCAGTGTGGCCTCATCTTAACTTGAGAACATTCGCAAAGACCGTGTTTCCGAACAAGGTCACGTTCACGGGAGCTGCGGGTTGAGACTTGAAGACGTCTTCTGGGGGGACACGGTTCACCCCACAACACCAACAGCTCTGCCATGCTCCCTTTGGCCCGTGGATCTGTGTGCTGCTGGAGGGAGCGTCTACCTGACTTTCCTTGGGGTCCCCACCAGCCCGCACGGGCTTGATCAGTCACTCAGCAACACTGAGTTGCCCCCTCCCGGGGACCGGGGACCCAGAGAGGATGAAGCCAAGGAGGCATCTGGTGGGGAGGCGGGTCACTTCGGGTCCTCCGTGAGTGCTGACGGGGTGGCGGGTGGACACCCCCTTGGGAAACACATTAAAGCGCCAACATGAGGAAACAGAGTCCGGAAGTGGCGCCCCAGGGTCGGGGAACCGGGTAGGAGCTGACACCCCCCAAGGAGGAAGTTGAGTGTGGCGGTTCGGGGAGCAGGACCGAGGCAGGTCAGGCCCGGAAGTCCACAGGGCTCCGGCCCCAGAGGGGCTGCTTGCTCGGCCTCTCATCAGACTGAGAGACCCTTCCTGGTTAGAGGAGATGCCAGCCGCTCCCGTGAACGTGGAGGGCCCAGGAGGATGGCGAACCCCGTGGGTGGAAGGCGGAGGCAGCAGCCTGGACCCGGGTGTGCTGAGGGTATTGATTGGGCGGCGGCACGGAGGAGGCGGTTGATGGATGGGCCACTGGGGTCCCTGGGCGTGCAGGCACAGCGTGCCCACATGAGGCCACTGGCGCCAAAACGGTCTAGAAAGCCCAGTGCAGACGGCGGCACGCAGCGCTCTTAGAGGGCGAGTCATTAGTGAAAGGAGACCTGCTTTCTGAAGCAGCTCACGGAAAAGCACGCCGCACGGTCATTTGTTTATTCACTCGGCATCTACCGAGTGTGTGGGGTGGTGGGGGAGAGCTTGGCTAGACGGCACGGCCTGGATTTGAATCCGGCCGGAGCTTCTTGCACACCAAGTGGCCGGGAGTCCCGACTCGGCGTGGCTGTGCCCGCCGTGCTGGGTAGCACGCAGGGGCCCGCATCGATGCTCGTCCCTTTCCCGGGAGGAGATGGCGCCGGAACCAGAGTACTGGTCCCCAGAGAACTCCCGGCAGCTGCAGGTGACTGACCCTGAGCCCTGCTGGTGCAGAGTCTGGAACCAGGCCCTGGGGGAGACCTCTGGACCTCTGGTTAAGAAGGTGCAGTGGAGTTGGGGAGAGCTGACACCCAGAGGACACGGTCAGCACCACTGTTTCTGCAGCTCAGCAGGCAGTTGTCAAAACGTCCCAGCTCTCAGCGGTCGCTGCAGGAGGGTTCTCTGCTCCCTCGGCCCAGGGGACCCAACCAGAGCTGACCCCATCCCTAAGCCTGGGCCCACGGTCTCAGGACTCGTCCAGCCCCGGTGGTGCTCACGGGGGCCTTGGCGACCCCCTGTCCTGCCCTGCTTGTTCTCCATTCAACCTCACTCAGGTCTGCTTGAGGGGCCCTTTTCAAGAGTATCTGATGCGTGGCTCTGCATCCCTGCCTCTGGGCGCCATGCTCTGGTCTCCTTCTACTCCCGTCTCTCACCTGTCCCTTCCCAGGGGCCTCCCAGGCCTCTCCCCCGGGCGTGCTCGTGTCACCTGCCCTGCCCCTCCGGAAACATTGCCCTGGGTCCTCCTTTCCTTTCTCCCTCCTTTTATGCTTGGGAAGGTTTAAGCATTGCATTTGCAAAACTATTTAATTTGTGTAGTTCTCAACTTTTTGAGAGACTTGAGACTATAACGAGGGGGTCATTGAAAACCTGGACAAGAACAGCTAGTCTCCTAAGACCATATCAAAAGGCAAAACAATCAAAGGCAGATTTGAGATTTGCCCGAGAAGCAGACACCATGTCGTTTTGCTGCTGCATTTTATTAACCGAGATTAAGTGCCTGGGACGTGGTCAAACTGGAGTTGAACTGCTGTGGAACAGCAAGCATGGAAGGAAATACTCGTGGCACACCTTCTATCTGAGTAGCTCACATTTCAAATCATATATATTATTCACAGGAGTCAATTAAGCAGGGCCGTCAAAGCGCCCAGAAATTAATTATGATTAACAGGGAGGCGAGTGAAAGCTGGCTCTATAGAGGTGGAGATCACAAAGCACATTTGGGGGCTAAAAGCTTTGGGAAGTCAGCTGCTCAGAGACGTTTTCTCGTTCAGCCACGTCCAGGGTCAAGGCCCAGCGTCCTGGAAAGACTTCCTGGCCTGGGGCAGTGTGGATAAAAGCAGCAGCCATGCTCTGGGAAGGAGAAAGACAGTGAACAAGGAAGGAAAGAACGTGTTAGACTTATTGGGCCGGCTGGGCACGGTGGCTCACACCTGTCATCCCAGCACTATGGGAGGCCGAGGTGAGAGGATTGCCTGTGGGTTTGTGACCAGCCTGGACAACATGGTGAGACCTCGTCTCTACAATAAATCAAAAAATTAGCCAGGCGTGGTAGCGCGCGCCTGTAGTTCCAGCTCCTTGGAAGGCTGAGGCAGAAGGATGGCCGGAGCCCAGCAGGTCAAAGCCGCGGTGGCCGGGAGCGTGCCACAGCACTCCAGCCTGGGTGACAGAGGGAGACGCCAACTCAAAAAAAAACTTACAGGGTCACCGTCACAGACATACACAGTGCTGTGGCTGGTGGTCGTGGAGAGCATCTCTAAGGAGGGATCATCATCTCCCAGGATGAGGCAGCATGGATAAAAGCCTGGAGGCCGGACCATCCACTACAGGCTCCCTCCTCACTGGGCCTGGGAATGGGGCACTCCAGGGCCTGGGTGAGAATACACAGGAGGTGGCTGTGAGCTGGAAGATGGGCATTCTGAGCACGGCTCCTGGGCGCCTCCTGGCTCCACACCTCTCTGAGCTCAGGGGTCTTAGGCCTGGGCAGCTGCCTGGGCCTCCCGCGGCCAGGCCCAGGCAGGCCTGCCTGATGGTTGGGAGTACAGGTTTTCCGCCATGCAAGGGGCCAGGATGTGAGTCCCAGCTCCTCCCAGGGAGAGCTTGGACACATGACTGAGCCTCTGTGACCCGATGTCCTTCAGCTGTGAAGTGAGGCTAATGCCCCCAAGGACTGTCATGAAGATTAATTGAGTCAATCTATGCAAAGTACTCTGTAGAATGCGGCGCCAGCAGCTCCCAGCCAGTGTCTTTCGACTGAATGAATGCATGGATGAAGGAATGAATGAGACCCCTCTGCCCCCCCACCCCCCAGCTGGTGAAGGGAAGCCCCGGAACCCTCCCAGCCAGTGGGTGGAGGCGCCAGGAGCCCACCATCAGTTTCAAAGCCCAGCCCACTCTTGGCCACTGTCTGCAGACCTGCCGGGAGGCTGCGTTTTATCTTGGCAGGCAGGGCTGGGTCGCCGCTGACTCCACCCCCAAGCCCTCCCTGGGCTCACCTGATTAGTCCTGCGATGCTGGCCCTGGGAGGCCCATTACAGCAATTAGGAGTGAGCGCTCCACTTAACCGCCAGAGCAAATCGCCGCGGAGCAGAGGGCGATGGATGCTGGGCCGTCTCGCCAGCCTGGAGCCCCCAACTCATCTGGGCCGGGGGGCTCTTGGCTGAGACAGAGCTGGCTGGATGGAACGTGCCCGGCAGAGGTGCAGGGGCTGGGCTTCCTACCCCCCCTGCTGGAACCGTACGGCGGGCCGGGGGCTTAAGCAGCAGAAGTGTGTCGCACAGTCTGGAGGCCAGAAGTCCAAAGTCAAGCTGTCCAGGGCTGGGCCCTCTCTAGCCTTCCTCCTTGGCTTCCTCTTGGGCTCTCTGAAGCCTTCCTGCCTGTGTCTTCACGTGGCCTTCCTTCCGTGTGTGTCTCTGTCCTAATCTCCTCTTATAAGGACCCCAGTCAGATTGGATCAGGGCCCACCTAATGACCTCACTTTAATTTAATCAGTTTTTAAATACAGTCACATTCTGAGGCCCTGAGGGTTAGGACTTTGGCATATGAATTTTAGGGGACACGGTTTAGCCTGTGTCCCCTAAAATAACACCCACCTTTCTGGGCCCTTGGGATGAGTCTCCCGGACTCTATCCAGGCCACACTGGGGGTAGGGTCCACTGTTCGCGAGGCTGAGCCCTTCCTGGGGTTCCTGCACCTTGAAGGCTCTAAGAGACTTCTGGATGTCTCCGAGATCCTGGTCCCGATTGGCCCTTAGGGGGCCCTGGACTATAAGGCTCCCGTGCTGATGCTGTGGCCACACCTCCCCTTACTGTCTCCTTTCTCTCCAGAACTCAGCCCGTTGCCTCCCCACTGGTGTGATGGGGAAACTGGGGACAAGCAGAAGTCTTCTGGAGCTGGCAGGTGTCCTCTCAGCCTGGCACGGCTGCACATGTTTTGGACACCCGATGGCATGTGCCCAGCCCACTTTTCTGTGCTCCTAAGGGTGATGCTTCTCCCCCGCTGTGCGGCACCACAATTGGCTCTCTCTAAATGACCCTAGAATTGTGCTTGGATGACTTCAGTCAGGGGTTTCCCCCGCCCAGACTCAGGCCTGGAAGGAAAGTGAGAAATATGCAAATGTCCACGCGTCCTGGCCTGCACTTCCTACTCTGAGCCAGGAAGTCGCCTCTTCAGGAAACAGCATAATTATGTGCAACTATTCTCGGCTGGCTGGCAGGGCTGCAGAATTTATTCTGCTATTAACTCTTCAAAATCAGTCTAGACAATCTGTAAGCACTGGCTGGACAAGACAAATTCATTAGCCGGCCTGAATAATTTAGATAGATTTGGAAAGTAAATGAGCAGCAAGGTGTTCCCTCATGGTCTCTGCACATATAGATTTTCTTTTAAGAGGCAGAATATAAATTAATAACAGTCGGATTGTCCTTAGTAACACAGGCCGCGGCTCCCAGATAGCCGGTCACTGCGGAAAGCATTCATCTCCTTCCCCCTGGATGGATCGCTTGGTTAAGTTCTTAGAAGCAGCCCTGGTGCACTGGTCAGAGATGACCGCCCAATTATGAATTACAGGGTCATAAAGTTTTGCAGAGGAGGAATTCTCATAGAAGTCGCTCTGTCTTGGGAACTGTCCTTGGGACAAGAGGAGAGAAATCCACATGCTCTTCCCATACCAACCAGCAGGTTCTAAGTGAGGGATTAGGAGAAGATGTGACCCTTTTCTTTTTTTTTTGAGTTGGAGTCTCACTCTGTCGCTCACACTGGAGTGCAGTGGCCGCTCCCGGCCACCACAGCCTGTACCTGCTGGGCTCCGGCGATCCTTCCGCCTCAGCCTTCCAAGTAGCCGGAATTACAGGCATGCACTACCACGCCCGGCTGATTTTTTGATTTATTGTAGAGATGAGGTCTCGCTGCCCAGGCGGGTCTCGAACCCACGGGTTCAGGCCATCCACTCACCTCAGCCTCCCAAAGGCGCGGGATAACAGGCTGAGCCACCGAGCCCGGCTGAAGATGTGACCCTTTTAAAGAAATAAGGATTTTTAGCTGTCCCCCCCGCCCCGACCCCCACCAAAAGTGAGAAATCTAGTATGAGAAACCAGACACTCCATTCATGCAGTCATCTCCAGCTGTACACGTGTCCCCAGGCCCCCTCGGCCCTCCCTGAGACTTTGGTTTCCTTGGGTGGACAGTTCCCGTACACATCACAGCTCCCTATCCAGAACATCTGCACCTTCCGCCTGTGAGCTCTCTCTGGCCTCTGAAGTGAGCTCCGTCCACCCGCAGGGCAGGCCAAGAGCATCCCTCCATCAGTGATGGAGAGGACTTGGCGGACAAGGGCCCCGAGCAGGGACAATTCTGGGGTGTGCTCTGTGCCGTCGCTCTGGGGACCCGCAGCCCAGTAGGGCGGCGCCTCAGCTGCCCACAGAGATGACTTCCCACTGGCTCTCTCCCCTTCTCTGTCTCCCTTCCCTGCTCCCCCAATGTACTTCTTGGGATCACCCTGAAATGAAGCATTTGGCCATATATAGGTGGAAAGTTCTAGGTCAGGCGGGCAGGGCACATGGAGGCCAGCTCCCTGCATTTTTAGGGCCTGGTGATTTCTTAGGGAATCACAAAGGGCTGCTTCTGCATTGCCCGTCCCTCTACCAGGTGACCCCCGTCCTGGCACCTTGCCAGGATGGGCACTTTGATGAGTGTCCAAGTTGAATTGCTCTTAAGATCTCTCTCAGCATGCCTGGTAGGGCCTCTGGTTTTGACAGCAGCCTTGGAGATTCCAGAATTGTGTAGCCAAAGGGGATGGAAAAGCATCTCCTTTGAGGTTCCTTTCTTGAAGCAACTTTGGCCCACGTCGGCTCCCTGCCTAGCCTCTGCTGGCATGGCCTCCCTCGAGGGGGAGGTCAGACTTTGACCAAGGCTTACCGGTTATTTGTCCTGCATCTGACAATAACGGAAGTGTTTCTACCTGCCTGAAGCAGTGAAGAGCAGGAATACATTAGAGGACAATTATCCTTCATGAAAACCAGAAATGGGGACTGAGCCAGGGACTTCCAGAAAACAGCATAAATTAAGGCTCTGAGCCTTTATTTGGGAAATGTAAACCCAGGGTGATGAGGACGGAGGAAAAAGGGACGAGGACAAGGAAAGGTGATACTGTGCACCCCCATGCCACCCCTCCTCCACAACCAACCTGGAGGAGACACAGCCATCACTTAGCAGATCACACCCATATCGGCAATGAAGAAAAGAGATAAATATTAAGTCAAAGTAATAAGTGAACTCTTGGGTCACTGGATAACCCATTAACAAGTGGGTCACAGAAATACCCTAGGAAAAGATTTACACTTTCTGCTGATTTGACACAAAACACTTGACACCAAGGGAGAGAGTAGAACACACAATATTCAGTGCAGCAAGAACGCTGCGGACCAGCAGGTTGAAGAGTACATCATCAATCCACAGTTCAGATGAGTTATGCCCAAGGAAGCTGGGAATGCCCTGATATCTTACATCTCAAGTAAAAACACGACTCAACAGAGGTTTTCCCAAATTTGACAACTGCGCCATAATATATTACAAATAATGAATAATAAAACAGCAACATCTTTCAAATGCTATTACTCAAAACCAAATTTCAACCAACCATGTAATAACTGTCTCTCTATAGACAATACCACTAAATCATTGGTGTACGCAACCAAAATACATGGGTAAAAAGTAGTTGCAAGAATGTTAGCTAGTAAAATTGATGTGCTTTTTCTGGAATTTTGAAACTTGTTGTATTTGTCAGCTATTTTAAGCTTATAATTTGTTATTTCTTTCCTCATTCTAAACAAATGTTCGTGTTTATAACTGAACTTGCATTTGCCACTTTGGAATTTGTGTTTTTTTTAAAAGAACCCCCTCCTCCAAATTATATAATCGTCAGGCCCCAGAAAGCCTATATCCATTCTGATGACCCCCCCCCAAGACCAAAACTACCCAAGAGTGATCCCTGAGGTAAACTGAGATAATGGGCTGCCCCTTCCCATCGAGTCCTGAAGGTAGACTAAAGAGTGTCCCCTTCCTCTTTGCAACTGGGAGGGTCTGACCACACCCTGTCCGTGCTTGGCCTGTGCTCCCTGTGGCTGAGTCCTCCTCCCTCAGACAGGCAGTCCTGGGTATCCAGAAGCCCCTATCCCTGCAGTCTCCTCTTGGACGTTTTCAGGCCTCAGGATGGGGGTGGGTGTGTGAAGTAAAAGAGAGGCCATGGTCTGGGGGGCACCCACCACTCCTGGGTTTCTGCTGGGGAAACCTGCTAGGGAGGTCATGCTTCTTCGTCCTGCCAAATACCTGCAAGGCATGAGTTAGGGTTTCCTTTGCCCTGGTAAGAAAATGGGCTTGGAGAGGTCACAACACTTGCCCGCAGTCACCTGGTCACCCATCGGGAGAGGCAGAGTGGACACTGAGGCCCAGGGCAGCCTCTGGTCACTGCAGGAAGGGGCCATTCAGGTAAGTCTGGCTTCTTCAGCTTCCCGCCTCCAGGGATGGCCATGGGTTTCCTCCCTTCTCCACATGTCCCGCCCTCCATGTCACCCAAAGGTTCCAATCCAGACACTTCCACAAATGCTTGCCAGATGGCCTCTCTGGGTCAAGTGTCAGTCTGACTTGGGGGTGGGCACCGACCCTTGCTTATACAAGTCCAGCACTAGGGAACTCACTAACACGCTGATTCTCTCTGGCTCAGGCACCACTCCCCTGAGATGGCTCCTCCAGTGTGGAGTCAGAGCCTTCCTTGGGCTCTGCTGTCCCGTGACATCCCTTCTGAGATGTGGAGAAGGTGACAAGATCTGATCATGCCCCTGTCATTGCACACAATGGCCTCAGTTTCTTCAGGCCTTGCCTGGATCCTGGGGTGTCACCCTCCTTAACCTGGTCTAGTCCCCTGGTCTCCCATTCAGGCCAAAGCTGACCAAGAGGGGAGAGAGGGACTGTTCCATTCTCTACCTGGGACACTTTACGGCTTCATGACAGCCCACTGTCCTTCATCTTCTGGGAAACATTTAAAACTGGGTGGTATTAGTTTTCCTGTGGCTGCCATAACAAATGCATAGTCTTAGTGGGTCAGGCAACAGTTCTGGAAGTCAGAAGTTCAACAAGGATTTAATTGAGATAAAGTCAAAGGTGTTAGTAGGCTGCGTTCCTTCTGGAAGCTCTGGGGGAGAACCTGGGTCTTTGCCTCTTCCAGCCTCTGGAGTCCACCCATATTCCTTGGCCGGTCGCCTTTCTCTCCATCCTCAAAGCTAGCAATGGTGAGTCAGATTCTTTTCACACTATGTTACTCTGGCCTCAGCTTCCTTCTCCCTCCTTCACAGTGGGAGACCCCTGCGATGACACGAGGCCCACGAGATAATTTCAGATCAACCCTCCATGTTAATGCTGACTTGATTGGCAACTTAATTTCCCTTTGCCAAGGAGCCTAATATGTTCAGATGTGCACCTCTTCGAGGCCGTTGCTTGGCTGCCATGCCTTCTCCCTGGTGGGCTTCAGGGATCTCCAGGTGAATACCTCCCAGGTGAGCTCTTCATGCACTCACGGCCAGGGTGTGGACGTCAACCAGGGCAGACGCAGACTCAGAGCTCAGCACCAGGGGCAAACCTGGGCAAGTTTTCTATTGCACCCAAGCCTTGGTGTCTTCATCTATAAACTGGGGACCAATCTTTCAGCCCTGGTTGAGGGTTCAGGGGGAGAATGAATGTGACGTTCACGGTAGATGGTCAACAAGACGCCGCCAGGTTCTCTCCCTCTCCGCACGCTGAGGGTGCTGCAAGGGTCCCTCTGGAACCTTCTCTCTGTGCTCCAGGTGACCATGGCCAATGTATCTTAGGGTTTCTCTCCAGAAATTGGGTGTCCGCAGCTCTCCATTATTAAACAGCCATTAAATCAAATTACTTATAGACATATGGATTTAATAACGTGGATGG
The DNA here is from genome assembly GCF_000164805.1 of Carlito syrichta. Classification (NCBI taxonomy): domain Eukaryota; kingdom Metazoa; phylum Chordata; class Mammalia; order Primates; family Tarsiidae; genus Carlito; species Carlito syrichta. The sequence goes on along the minus strand of NW_007249823.1, from coordinate 139,729 downwards.
ATCACAAAACCTAAAAAATGAATGAAGCAAGGAAATCAGCAAAGATCAAATAAGGTCAGGAGTCCTGTCCTGGCTCTGCAGTGACTCCATTCCCCAAATGGTCCCTGGCGTTTGCCACTTGCACAAAAGGGTCCTGAGTTTGTTCTGAGACTCCCAGCAACGTGGAAATGAATCCGTGCCTACATTCATGATGTAAACTCGCTGTGGTCTTTTGAAATAGCTTGTTGGGGGGAGACACAGCTCTTCCTGGTCTCAGGTTGGAGGGCAGACCCCAGGAGGCGAGACGGTGAGAGATTGGACTCCTGGCCACTCCCGGGAGCTTGGCTGCAGCATTCTCTAAACCCTGCCATGTCCAGAACCCTCTGAGGCCCCCTCCTCCCGCTCACACCTGCTGTGCGTCGCCCCCTCCTCTCAGGGCTGGTCGTTTCTGGACTGGGCAGACCCGAGTTACATCACCAGGCCAGGCCACCAGCCCCTCCCACCCTCATCTCGCCTCCACACCCCCCCTGCTCCACCACACCGTCGGGATGTCTCACCCACCCCTCGGACCCAGCAGCTCAGACTCAGCACGACCACCCTGAGCTGCTGTCACCCCGCGTGAGACCTGCCCTCACCTGCCCCCAGGCCTCTGCGTCTGCCTCGGGGGCCTCCAGGCTTCCCTGCCTCTGCCAGCCCCAAACGTGGGCTGTGTCCTTCACACCTCGCTCCACAGCCAGGCCACAGGCCACACCGCCTTCACGACACACCGTCCGGCTTGTCCCACAGTGCCGTCTCCCTGTCCCCCAGAGGATCCCTGAAAGTGGGTCCCGGCCCTCCCTTCACGCCGAACCCTGCATGGTCTCCTCTCCTCCTTCCACTCAGGGTTGGCGGGGATCAGCCGTTCCCATGAGCTCTCCTCCTGCTCCGCCCAGATACCCTACCCCACCTCCTGGCCCCTTCCAAACCCACTCTGCTCCAGTCGGGCCTGGTATGCTCCTTAGGCCTCTGCACTGCTGCTCCGTCTGCCTGGAGCACCCTTCCAGAACATTTTCCAGGGCTCACTCCGCACACCAGGTTCTGCCTTCCACCAGGCCCCCCTCTCTGCAGACCCTTTTTATGAGTCCCCCCTCCATGAGCCCCCATCCACAAAGCTCCCCTCCAAAAGCCCCCCCTCCATGAGCTCCTCCATCCACGAGGCCTCCCTAGGTCCTGAAGCCTGTGTCTGAAGCGACCCCAGCCGCCCCTCCTGCCCGGGCATTTTTCCTCCTGTCCCCGCTTTTTCATGTTGTCCCCCGACTCCTGTGTCTAACCGACAGTGTGCCTACCTGCTGTGTCTGATCACCTGTCACCTGTTTTCCTCCCCAGCCCCAGCTCCCAGTGTGAGTTCTGGGCAGAAGGTGCAGTCCCCACCTGCGGACACATCCCAGGCGCACCGTCCGTGGAGCTTGGTGGATCTGGGTTGACTAAAACGCCCAGGAGGGTGTTTTTCTGCAGAAAGAAAGCCCCGTCTATCCACACAACAAGCAGAAGGGAGGAGTGCCAGGCCTGACCCACAGCCTGGGAGCTTCTCGCAGGCCCGGTGGGTGTTTCCCACGTGCCAGAACTTCCCTGCATCCACCCACCCAAGCCTCACCATATCCCTAAGGCCAGGTGCCATCATCACCCACCGCACAGATGAGGAAACGAGACCCAGAGAGGCGACGATGGCTCATGCCTCCCTGTCCAAGGCCTCACCCGGCACAGGGTGGAGATGGGCTTAAAAGCCCCCGGACTTCCATGCAGGGAGCCTGGAGTGATGGCCACAGGCTCCGCCCTGCTTACAGCCTCCCTGGAAAGTCCAGAGCCACGGCAAACTCGGAGGACCTGACACAGATGGCCAAAGGTCCCTGCTGCAAGTGGGACATCAAGACCCAGGAAGTGCCTGGTTTCTACCTCCAGCCCCGTGGAGGTCACTCAGCCACTGGGTGGACTGAGGTGAACAGAATCCCCCAAAAGGCATCCCTGGGGAGACGGGTGCCGTGTGACCAGTCACCCCTCCAGTGCTTTGTTCCCCTTTCACTCTCAAACTCCACCCTCTCACGGGCACCAGAGCAAACCAGCATACCCCTGTCCTTCATGGAAACCTCCACGCTGTACAGATCCTTCTCCCAGACCTGTCCCCGGCGGCCCAGGCTCCTTCGGGAACAAACAGGTCTCCCTACCTCCTTTTCCCTGCAAGCCTTTGCTGGAAACTTTCTCTCTGTTCCCACTCCCAGACTCCTCTCCTGCCTGGGACTTGGTGTACCCATCACCTTCTCCAGGAAGCCTCTGTGCTTACCGCCCCCAGCAGGTCTCGGTTAAGGCCCATCCTCTGTGCTCCAAAGTGGGAGTTAACCCAGGAGCTCATGCCCGCTGTGTTCCTGCAGTTCCCTCAGCGGGACACAATCCTGTCCGACTGCGGCATCAGTGGTCGGTGAGGTGGAGCCAGCTGCTGGTGCTCTGAAGCCCAAAGGGGGGAGACCTGCTTCGGTACTCACTGGTGGATTCAGGGTTGGCATCTGCCCGGCCGCCCTGGGTGGCAGGGGGAGTCACAGCCACATGGTCTAGTCACTTCCAGGTCGTGGCTCAGCCCTGTGTCACCTCTGAATCCTGTCATCGGAAAGGCTGAGGCTGGACGTGGGGTCCCCAAGCCTCCAACCCTGCCGCAACTAGAAGACAGGGTGCACGGAGAGGAATCGTGTCCCGCAAAGACAGATCCAAGTCCTGACACCAGGTGCCCATGAAGCTGACCTTATTTGGAAACAGGGTCCTTGCAGACGTGATGACTTGTGGGAAGACAAGGCCATAGTCCAGCGATGGTGTCCTCACAAGGAGAAGGGACCTGGACGCACAGAGAAGGCCATGCCGGGATGGAAGCAGGGCCAGATTGACATGTCCACAAGGAACATCAAGGGTTTCGGGAAACCACTGGAGGTCAGGAAGAGGCCTAAGATGGAACCCTCTCCGTACCCCTGAACCTCTAAGGGAGCCAACCCTGGTGACTCTATTTCACACTCCTGATCTCCAGAGCTGTGGGACCAACCAACCAAACAAACAAACAACTCCTATTTATTTATTTATTCCTTTTTTTTGTTGAGGCAGGGTCTCACTCTGTTGCCCAGGCTGGCGTGCAGTGGCGTAATGACTCACCACATCCTCGACATCCTGGCTTCAGCCTGCTGAGTCGTTGGGACGACGGGCATGGACCAGCACGCCCGGCTAATTTTTAAATGTTGTTGGTAGAGACGAGGTCTTGCTATGTTGCCCAGACTGGTCTCGAACCCAGTCGCTCCTCCTGCCTCGGTCTCCCAAAGTGTTGGGATTGCAGGCATAAGCCACTGCACCGGACCAGGAATCCTGATTGTTTTAAGCCACCCGTTTGTGGTACTGTGTCAGGGCAGCCCAGTCCTGAAGCTCTAGTCTAACCTGCCCACTCTAACGGTAATAGCAATAATAGAAATAATAATAGCAGGAACAGACGGCACCGCTGGGGCCCCAGCTCTGCTCCACGGGCTGCGTCTACATTCATTCAGTCATATCTTGCCCCGCCCAGCTGGGGGACCAGCAGGCTGGGCTGCAGGAGGTCACGCAGCAGGAGGTGGCAGGGCTAGGGTCACACCCAGGCACCCCGCGCCAAAGTCCTTCAGGCGACCAAGTGCTGACCGTGGCACTGTCCTGGTGGCCATAGACAGAGAGATCCCATGGCTGCACCTGTGCCCACCAGCCCCTCCCTGAGCATGTGACTTTATTTTTTTTATTTTTTATTTTTGAGTTGGAGTCTCACTCTGTCGCCCAGACTGGAGTGCAGTGGCCGCTCCCGGCCACCGCAACCTCGACCTGCTGGGCTCCGGCGATCCTTCCGCCTCAGCCTTCCGAGTAGCTGGAACTACAGGCGTGCACTACCACGCCTGGCTAGTTTTTTTATTTATTGTAGAGATAAGGTCCCACCAAGTGGCCCAGGCGGGTCTCGAACCCGCGGGCACAGGCAATCCACTCACCTCAGCCTCCCAAGGCGCGGGATTACAGGCTGAGCCACCAAGCCCAGCTAGCATGTGACTTTTAACCTCCTGTGTCACACCATCAGGTCTAGGGCAGCCACATCCATGAGCAGACAAGGGCACATACTCTGGGGGGTTCCAGAGCCGTGGGTGCAACCCCAGGTGATGGCTCGGACACCCTATGCATGGCCAGAGTCCAGGGGACCAGGGTCTTAATCTGTGAGACTTGCAGCGTGGCGATCAGAGGCCGGGATGGGGGACCTTCAGCAGCCTCAGCCAGTGGCCCGTGTCCCCATGTCCTTGTCGTCTCACACCAGTGTTACTGCCTGTCCACGCTACCTCGCTCCTGCTTCAGGACAGACAAACTCGACTTCAACCTCCATTTTTTAAAATTAAGAGAAGTAACCAAAGCCAAATAGATAGAGGAGGGGGGGCAGAGGATTTTTTTCCCCCACACGAACAATGATGTCTGGCTCCCAGGGATCCGTCTGAGCCCCCGAGGTGCCCCAGGGGTTTCTGGGTTCCCCCAGAGCAGGTGTGGATCCAGAAGACCGCAGAAGCCAGCAAGGCAAGGAGGTTTCCCTCTGCGTCTGTGCTGGGCACGGGTGGTGTGGGGCATACCTGCATTCTGGGGCGCACGTGGCGTTGTGCAGTCACGTCGGGGCTGTGGATCCCAGGACGGCAGGACCCCGGCCCGCGCCTCTGGCCCCTTGCCGCCGTCTGCCCCGTGGCCGGGTGATGAGAGGCGGCTTTGAAGGGGAAGCCGTGGCCAGGCTGGGCGGCTGTGGGGGAGGGCAGGGGTCCTGGGAACACTTAGGCCCTTATCGCTGATCAAAGCTGGAGGTGCCGCCCGACAGGCGAGGTGTGGCCCCACCTGGCTCTCATTAGGCAGCAGCCTGTTCCCACCGGCTCTGCTCTTCCTCACAGATCCAGGAGCCTGGCTCCCTGTGGCTGCCCGTCCATCGCACCTGGCAACGGGACCAGTCGGCCACACAAGGTACCAGCCAGGGAACGCTGCAGCCCTAGACATGGCCAGGCCAGGCCCCAGCAAGGGGACAGGATGGCCCCAGACACAGCCATGCTAGGCCCCAGCAAGGGGACATCACAGCCCCAGACAGGGCCACACCAGACCCCAGCTAGAGGACGCCACTGTCCCAGACACAGCCACGCTGGCCCCAGACACGGCATGTCGGACCCCATCCAGGGGATACTGTGGCCCCAGACATGACCACTCTAGGCCTCAGCCAAGGGACGGTGTAGCCCCAGATATGGCCGTGAGAGGTCTCAGCCAACACGACAGCCCCGACACAACCAAGTACCCAGCCCTGCTGCCTCTCCCAGCACACCCGCACCAGTGGAACCCAGAGACAAAAAGAGGAACTGCCGCTCTAACCCAGGTCCCTGTATCCACAAGAGTGCCGTCCCCCTCACTTCAGCTGTCCCTCAGTGTCACAGCACATTAGGATCCTGGGAGTGGGGTCTCCAGTCCACAGCACATCCTTGCAAATGTTCTCTCAGATAAGCTTCACCAGGTGCCGAGAAGTGTCCTCCAGACTTGCCTTGGGTTCTAGCCTCTGCTTGACCTACTGTGTGACCTGGCCAAGGGGCTTAATCTCTTTGGGCTCTGAATTAGTTTGTGCATTCCATAAGAATAATGTTTGGAGGAATCTGCCAGTTATAGAGTTCTAGACAACAAAGAAAATTACTGTTATTCTCAGCAGGAGGATGTTGAAACCAGACCAACTTACTCACAGAACGGATGGTAACAGGTTTTTTTTGGATGAACATAGAAATTGACCGTCAGGTTTTAAAGCTTAAAACTTACATTTGACTTATCTCAGCTCCCTTCTCAGGAAACCCACCCTCAGGCCTGTAGTATCAAGGAACTGAAACTCACCAGATCACCCCATCCAGATAATGAGATGCCAGATGTACCTGCTTACTAGTCCCTCTTCCTCATCCCACCCCAGCTCCCGTTCACCCACCCCTCTTCCTCATGCCTTTCAAATTCTTGTTCATGAACTCCTTTTCCTCACCCATCCCCAATTCCTGTTCACCAACCCCTCTTCCTCACCCTACCCAGTTCTTACTCATGAAACCCTCTTCCTCATCTCTTCCCAATTCCTACTCACCAACCCATTCCCCACCCCTCCCAAATTCCTGTCCACCAACCCGCTTCTGCACCCCTCCTCAGTTCCTATCCACCAACTCCTCTTCCTGACCCCTCCCCAATTTCTGCTTGCCAACGCTCTTCCTCCCCCCACCCCAGTTTCTCTTCACCAAACCCTCTTCCTTACCCCACCCCAGTTCCTGTTGACTAACCTCTCTTCCTCACCCCTCTCCAATTCCTCTTCACCAACCCATCTTCCTTACCCTCCCCAATTCCTGCTCACCAACTCCTCTTCCTCACCTCACCCCGGGTCCTATTCACAATCTCCTCTTCCTCATTACTCCCCAGTTCCTACTCACCAACCCCTTTTCCTCACCCCTGCTCACCAACTCCTCTTCCTGACCTCTGCCCATTCCCATCCTCCAACTCCTCTTCCTCACTCCTCCCTAATTCCTGTTCACTAATCACCTTTCCTCACCTCTTCCTTGTTGCTGTCCATCAATCTCTTCCTGACCCCTCCTCAAGTCCTGTGTCCCCACTCCTCTCCCTCGTGCTCTCGAATTCCTACTCACCAGCTCCTTTCCCTCACCCCTCCCCAGGTCCTGTCCACTAACCCCTCTTCCTTACTTCTCCGGATTCCTGTTTACCAATTCCTCTTCCTCACCCCTCTGTAGTTCCCTTTACTAACTCCTCTTCCTCACCCCTCCTTGGTTCCTGTACCCATCCCTCTTTCACCCCTCCCCAGCTGCTGTTCACCAGCCTCTCTTCTTCACCCCTCCCCAATAGCTCTGAACCAACTCTTCATCCTTATCCCTCCCCAGTGCCTGTTCATCAACTCCTCTTCCTCACCCCCCCTGTTTCCTGTTCACCAACCCACCTTCCTTACCTCTGCCCAATTCCTGTTCACCAACTCCCCGTATTCACCCTTCCCCAGTTCCTATTCACCAACGCCTCTGCCTGACCCCTGCCCAATGTATTTGAACCAACTCTTCTTCCTCATACCTTCCCAGTTCCCGTTCACCCACTCCTCTTCCGCATTCCTCTCTGATTTCGGCTCACCAACCCCTTTTCTGCAGCCATTCTCAATTTCTATTCTCCGATTCCTCCTTCTCACTCCTCCCCAGTTCCTGTTCATCAGCTTCTTCTCCTCACCCTCCCCAATTTCTGTTCGCCACCTCTTCTTCCTGACACTTCCCAAGTTCTTATTTTCCATACTCTTCCCTCACTGCATAAACCCTTGACTTTAGTGGACTGGGGAGATGGATTTGAGAATGAATCTTCCTTTCTCCTTGGCTGGGTCACCCAAATAAGAAGGCTTCCCTGGCAATACTTGTCTCAGCAACTGGTTTTCTATATGCAAGCAACAGGACCTCAACTGGGCCCCTGGTGTTTTGGCACCCATTTGAGTTGGAGGAACAGGTGTGTTTCAACGAAGCTCCTTCCAGAAAGTGAGGGGAGGAACTTGGTGAGTGGGAATCATTCACTTCTGTCACCTGACTCTGGGACATATGACCTCCCGTTTTTCTTTGCCCTTCCTGGATATCGCCGGGGGTCCCCTCAGCTGCTCTCACATCTCCTGACTCCAACCTCCCTTGCAGTCTTGCTGGGGGCCCTCTGTATGGAGACAGCACCACCATCCTGTTCCCTCCCAGGCCTCCCTGAGCCTAGACCCATGGGCCCTACTCAAACCTGCCAGACTGGGTCCTCCCCTTCCCCATTCCGGACTCGGCACTGCCAGCACCCATGAGCCTCAGCTGACGCAAGAGGGAGTCTCCCCAGAGTCCTTCCCATCCCCCACCCAAGTGTCCTTCCCCCGCAGGGCCTGGCCTCTGGGACAAATTACATCCAGCACCCCACATCCTTTCTAGCCCCACCAGGACTCTCAGTCCTTCTCTCTGTGTCTCTATCTCTGCTTCTCTCCCTTTCTCGAGGTCTCTGTCTCTTTGCTCCCCTCTCTTCTGTCTGTCCTTCCTGCCCCTTCTGTCTCTCTCCCCCTTCCCTTTCTCTGGCTCTCTCTTTTCCGTCATCCATTTCTTCTTCTCCTTCTCCTTTTCCTCTGTTTTCTCTGTCTTTCTGGCTCTGTCTTGGGAACATTCTGGAGCAACTCCCACAGGAAGGTCCACAGTTCCCATTTGAGTTTGGTCTCAGACCTCCCTCCAGATCCCCTCGCCGGGGTCTATTCAGCCTGATTCCCACAAGAAGGGAGGCTTGGGTGGCCCCACTGGCTCCAACCCTAGAAGGATGCTCTGGGGCACCCGAGAGGAGGACTTGCCAGCCCTTGTGGGCACCAGGAGGGCAGCCAGAGCACTGCTGTTCCCTCTCCTCTGCAAGGGGCATGGCGTTCACAGAGAGGGCCACCTCCAAAGGGAAAACTGAGGTACAGACAGGCACCTGGGGCCTGGCTTTGCTCTTATTGTGCTCTCCTGCGAAGGGATTGGGCAATGAGCGTACATATCAGGGTTTCAGCACTGCTGGGGTGCCTCCTTTCTCCAAGTCAATCAACTGCCCCCAAGAATGGCTGCTCAGGGCTCAGTCGGTGGGACCATGGCAGATCTGCTCCTTGTTGAGCACCTATGGCAGGTGGGAAGTAGCAGGAGCTCTGTAGCTACGCCCCTGGGACCTCACCACGCCCACCCCTACCCCAGCCTCAGTTTCTGCAAAATGGACATCACCCATCCTGCTCTGCACGGCTGCCCCGAGGCCATGTCTGTGGGTCTTCAATGCCTAGAAGGCCAATTTGCCGCTAGGGACCCAGCCTGGGAGGCCTCCAGGTTTCATGTGCAGACCAAACCTCACAGCTCCTGTCTGCCTGTCCTTTCCCAATTTGAGGCTCCTTTCACAGAACGATTGCTTCTCACTGTCCCTCGTGGTGTTGCTTTTTAACTTGCTTTTGGTGGCTCCTGGGTGCAGTTGCTGGAAAGGCATGAGCTTCAGGCACTTACAAAAGGAGAAAGGGTGGCCAGCGTGCAAAGGTCCAAGAATCCACACCCAGCAGGGTTCATGCAAATAGCAGAGGCATCTCCAGAGGCTGCTGTTAACTGGGAAGGTTGCTGGTTAACTGGTGAGGCTGCTGGTTAACTGACGAAGCTGTTGGTTAACCAGTGAGGCTGCTGGCTAACTGAGCTCTGCCTCCTGTTTCTAGCCTCTCATAAAAAGGAAGATCTCACCACTATTCAGAGTCTGCAGCAGTTGGAAACAGCCGCCTCTCACTCCTTGGTAAAGCCAGGCTAATTGTCATCCCCAGGTGACAGCTGGGAAATGTCAACAGCTCACCCAATGCAGCCACGGCGTGGGCCCCTTTTGGCTGAGTATACACAGGGGTGCCCGGGAGTGGCAGGCGCTGGCTGAAATCACGGGTCCTCTAAGAAGTGAAGGTCCACTTCTCACCACCCATTTCCGGAGCTCAATTTAGTGAAAAAAAAATTTTTTTAAGTACTGTTTTGTTTCTCTGATTTTGAAATCAATACGCTCTCACAGTGTAAGCAGAAAAAAGAGAAACAATAATTATTAGTCAAGGTTCCTATGAATTGTATATGTTAGTATCATTCCAAACTTTTCTCAACACGTGTTTTTTACAGTGATATAATACTACATGCTGCATAACTTGTACGTATTTAAACACTTATTAAAATCACCTCACAGACAGCATTTGAAGATTGAGAAGTCTTTTCTTTCGAGAATATTCTATGCTATTAAAGCTTTTTTCCATTGTTTTTAACTGCTACCTCATATTCAAGTGAAGTAACTTGTTTTTTTGCATTTTAAATTTTATTCTTAAAAGTTAGATTTCTGCCGGGCTCGGTGGCTCAGCCTGAAATCCCGCGCCTTTGGGAGGCTGAGGTGAGTGGATTGCCTGAGCCCGCGGGTTCGAGACCCGCCTGGGCAGCGAGACCTCATCTCTACAATAAATCAAAAAATCAGCCGGGCGTGGTAGCGCATGCCTGTAATTCCGGCTACTCGGAAAGCTGAGGCGGAAGGATCGCGGAGCCCAGCAGGTCGAGGCTGCGGTGGCCGGGAGCGGCCACTGCACTCCAGTCTGGGCGACGGAGTGAGACTCTGGCTCAAAAAAAAAAAAGTTAGATTTCTTTTCCTGTTGAGTTATGGGTCGGCTTGGTGACCTGCAGGAAAGAGAGGTAAACAAAATAACGACCTCCCCACTCCTCCAAAAAATAACCATTCAGACCACTACCCGGGTTTCTTTACAAAAATCTAGAACCCCCAAAGTGATGGCCACATGTTACAAATGATAGATTAAATCAGTGATTTCCAGTCATCTCTCATTTAAGTTTCCTGACCTGCTAGTCTGAGGACCCCGCCTTGAGGCCACGGTGAGATGAGCATTTTATGAAACGCCCGTAATAGCACGAGTCTAACCGCCAGTCCTCCGCGAGCAGCGATTGCCAGGACCTTGGAACAAATGTTTAGTATTAAAGGGTCTACGTTACAGGGGAGTTTCATATGTTATGATTTATGCATCCGTCATTCCAATCATCTTAAATAAGAAAAATGTCAGGTTTCAATTGCCACCGAGAAGTATCTGGTCTCCTTTAGAAGAGGATTAACCACACAGAGTGACCGCTCAGCTCGGCGGCGACGCTAACACTTTCCTTATTATGTAACTGATAATTCAGACAAGGCCTAATCACACGATTCGTTCCTAATACCCATTTGCTATCAGCTTTCTGGTTCAAATTTGCCTGATGTCCAGGGAGACTATCTGTCTTTTGTTAAATGTTTTTAAGTTTCACCATTTCAAGTTACATGTAAGAGCTAATCCAATACGTAAAGTTAGACCAGTGGAAACTGGTAGAATTATCAGATTATTTTTTCAGGGTGAAGGGAAATCAATCAATCGGTAGTATGTTTTTATAGATATTATTTACATGTTGTATATATATTTACATATGGTATAAATAAGCACATTTGTGCATAATAGACTTATTAACTACTGTATATATTTGTTCTATATGCTTATATAGCTATTAATATCATTTTCTTATATTTTGTGTGGTGGTATATTTGGGTCCAAATGCTTTTTTAAAAAAAAAAATTCAAGCCAGGCTTGGTGGCTCAGCCTGTAATCTCGCGCTTTGAGAGGATGAGGTGAGTGGATTGCCTGAGCCCACGGGTTCGAGAACCACCTGGGCAACTTGACGAGACCTCATCTCTATAATAAATCAAAAAATGATCTGGACATGGTAGCGCGTGCTGTAGTTCCAGCTACTTGGAAGGCTGAGGCGAAAGGATCGCCGGAGCCCAGCGGGTCGAGGCTGCGGTGGCCGGGAGCGGCCACTGCACTCCAGTCTGGGCGACAGAGTGAGACTCCAACTCAAAAAAAAAAAAAAAAAATTCACTCATTTCCCTTAATTATGTGCAACAGAATGTATTTCCATTCAGATGAATAATATCTTCGGCAATGTAAACTTCACTGTCTTACCTAAAGTATTCATTTTGCTTTTTTTCCCCTCCATGAACACAAAGGTACATTTTGTTTATTTATTTTTTTTTTAGAGACAGGGTCTTGCTACGTTGCACAGGCGGTCTTGAATTCCTGGCCTCAAGTGGTCCTCCTGCCCCAGTCTCCCAAAGTGTTGGGATTACAGACAAGAGCCACCACACCAGCCTCCTAAATGTATTAAATGGCTCTTTTCTCAAACCTCATTTTGGGCCAAGCCCTGGTTCATACCTCGATCCTCGCCTGTGAATTAGGTGGGCCTGGGGGCAGGGACACAGAGGCCATGTACTCCCATAGGAGAGTGTGATGGAGATCCCTTGCACCCATCTGAGACGGGCAGGGTCTGAGTCAGCTCAGGGGGTTCAGAGTCTGGGACCCTCCAAGCTGGCTTCCTTAGGGGAAGCATTGTGCTAGGTGTCGTCAGCTTGGCTTTATTTCCATTTTAGGAAGCATCTAAACTCTTTCTCCAGGCTTCGTTGCAGAATCTGTGTCTTGAAGGTTGTCTACATATCTATTTATTCAACAAATATTTATTGAGTGTCTACTGTATACCGGGGGCAGGACCCGTCTTGGTCCTAGAGTGCCGAGAAGAATACTGAGGGGGAAGCCTATGGAACTGAAGGTGAGAGCCCTTCTTGATTTTGTTTTTTAAAACGTAATAGGTTTCAGCTTATTTTTAAATCAGTTAAAATCAGTTAACGATGAACTCATTGACTCCTGCTTTTATTCATCCATTCAAAAATATCTGTTGAGTGGCAGATATTAATAAAAATAAAGAGCTGTTTCAAATCACTGCTACTTCTTCAGAAGAAGCTTGTGTGTCTAGACACAGTCTCTGGGCTTGAATTTCTTAGCTGGAATCCTGGGTGAAGGTCCTTTTAGAAATCTCCCAGCGACAAAGACAAATGAGTGGTTGATGTCTGCGAACAGTGAATATTCAGTACAGACCGGGACATCTGGCCTTATGTGTCTATTTCTAAACACCCTGAGAGCTGTGGAAACACCTTTGGACATTTTTAAGTGTTTTTTTTTTTTCTCCGAAATTTTTTTTTATAAAACCTGGAGCCACCGCAACAGTATAATAATTTAGCCAAACTGAATCCAGAGACTGTGTAAGAGACATTCCTGTGGCGTTTCCAGCCGCCCGGCTCCAAGAAGCTCCGGGTAACATTTCACAGAGTGGAAGGGAATTGTCATAATTCGAGGGATCTGTGTATTTGGGTTTGGAGGAAATGCCTTTCTGTTCCTTCCCGCTTCACCTAACTGGAACATCTGTTCCCGCCTCCCCGCCCCCACTCAAATTGGTAGACATTTGTTCATTGCCCTAATTTTCTTTGACCTGGAGACAAACTTGAATGGATTTTGAAGTCATCTAATGACACAGCTTCCCGTGTTGGGGCTCGCGTTTTGATGGGGAACATGCTCTATGCCTGACTTATAGATCTGTCATTCTGCTCAGGGAAGAAGCTGGCGTGGTGGACGCTTTTTTCCCAAGGAGAACAGAGAAGACAGGCCAAGCAGAAGAGCGTGTGGCGGTGAAAGCAGGAGGCCATTGGGGGAGGACGCTGGCTTGGGGCTGTCACACACAGACGCATCTATGAGCTCTGCAACTATGCACGAATCATTTGATCTGTTGAAATCTGTGGTTCTTCATCTGAGAATAGGAAAAAATGGCATTGGGCCCAAACATCTTACAGGAATATTATGACGTGTAAACGAGACGATGGATGTAAAAATGCTTTGAAACAAACACAGAATGTGGGTGATGAACATTGATTAATTTTCACCTATGTTTCTTTGATGTCTTGACCACCAACTGTGTGCCAGATTGCACCAATGTATATACACATTTCCAGAAGATGAAGGAATTTCAAGCTTAGGTAAAAGTGAATTGGGTAGGCGTTTCACTTCTGGCCAGGATGAATAACTGGTGGGGGGTTTGCCCTCCCTTTGTAGAAACTGCAAACCAGCACGGGATATGTGAGGTTGCTGTGTTCAGGTGTTGGACAACAGGCAAAAAGAGGGAAGCAAAAGAAGTGACCTTGGTGCCTGCCGGGCTCTCTTCCAGGTTCAAGTTGGTCTCAAGGTCAGAGCAAATTAGGGGAATGAACAACTTGAACAAGTGTTGATGAATTCTAGTGGGAGCAGGCGGGGCAACAGATGTCCCTGCCGGGTGGAGCCCTGCTCTTGTGGGGCAGGAAGGCAGAGCCACGCAGAGATCAGAGACCAAGACTGGAGGCGGAACTGATGCACTTGTGGGGAAGGATATCCGTAGACAGGGGAGACACACGGATGAGTGTCCCCAGAAGCCCTGTGAGGCTTGGTGCAGATTCCTGTCTAAGGGCTGTGCTCCCTGTGGAGGGGACCCGTTTCTTTAGGCCATGGCAGTGGTCATCTGTCCCATACCGGGGTGTGTGCTGCACTGATCTTCCAGATGCTGGGATTCTGGATCAGCCAGAGTGTAGAGAACTCACTGAGCACTAGGGATTTCAGCTGAGAACCTATAAAGGCCATTCTGTAGGAGAAAGGACACGCCCTAAAGGAAGAGCCACGTCCTAGAATTAAGATCAAACTGAAATATACCCCCCTAACAAAGACTAAAGCCCAGCCTGAGAAGATAAACAATATCTTTGGTAATTTGGCTGCCTACCAGAGCAATACTCAGCATCCTCACATCATCCAGGTTATTTACAATTTTATAATAGCCAGCATACAGTCAAAATCACGAGACATGCAAAGAAGTATACATTAAAAATGACCAGCCATACAAAGAAGGGTTAACCTAAAAATTGTTAACGCAATTGGAAATTTGGAAAGGAGACTTTGTTTCCTGCAAAGGGCTACAGACTGTAAGGTGGCCAGTCCCAGGGGCTGGGAAACCAGCCTCTGGCAAAACCCAGAGACAGACACTTCAAAGGAGGAGGGGTTGGGGCGGGAGCTTCATGCTGAACAAGTTGGCTAAACATGCATATTCAACAGGTTACAGGAAGAGCTATGAATATTCATGAAGGTGGTTCTCATGCATGCGTATTGAACAAACATGTGCGTAACACAACATATGACCCGTGTTCACTTTGAGGTGGAGATTCAACATTTAAATGCGTTGCACTTAAGCCCTACGTCCTGCGACATGAAAGCACACAAATATGCTGTCTCTGTCAGCTGGCCAAAATCAGTCCATGGTTGGTGGTCTCTTATCAGAAGAAAGTTACTGAAATCAGTCTCTCGTCCAATCAAAGCTGTAGTTATGGCTGGAGGAACAGGGGGTCAGTCAGCGTCTATGAGCTGGATGAGTTGTAATTGTCTTAATATTGCTTCTCTTGAGGCCAGGATTTGTTCAGCTGCTAGAGAAGAAGAAAAGCCTTGTGGCAGTTGGAGCCTAGTTTATTCTTCAAGTATAGGGTGCGTGGTCTAACCCTTGCCTGGCATGGCATTTGGTCCTGTTTATAACTTGGTGTCTCACCGCCACAGAGAGTCTGTTCTGTCGGTGTTATTATTTCTATTCTAACATTAATGCAGGTCAGTCGTTGTGTCTAAACTCCAAAAGGGGTGGGGTGTCTGATCTCCCATCTGTCATGACTGGAACTCAGTTTTAAGGTTTACCTGAGGTCTCTTAGGCCAAGAGGGGGCTTAAGGTTTTATTTTTAATTTACAGAATCAAGAACCTATGAACCGCATTTTAAAATAAAGCATTAATGGAATGAGATCCTGACATGACTCAGATTAAAGTCGACAATATCAGTATCTTCAAGGACTTCATGGCACGGGTCGTCATCATGCGTGAAGAGCTGGAACTCTCAGCAGAAAAAAGGCCTTTAAAAAAGGCACAAATGGATCTTTTTTCCCATCTAATAAGGGAAGTGCCATTCTTAAAGTATAATTACCCCGTATGGAAAAATCGGCTGATGGATTAACGGTGGTGTGGGGGCGGCAGAGAAAAGGTTTAGGGCACTAAAAACAGGTGGGAGAAATGTATCCAATTCTAAAAACAGAAACTGAAAGGAAAGAACAAAGCATCAGTGTCAAATTGAAATGGTTTGACATGTGTGCGGTTAAAGATCCAGAGGGAAAAAGAAAGAACGGGACAGAAAAAAATTAGAGAAAGAACAGAGGAGATTTTACCAGATTTAGTGAAGACTCTCATCTACAGATCCAAGAAGCTCAGTGAGTCCAAGAGAACCACATCCGGGCATGTTATGAACAGACTACTGAAGAGGAACATCAGTTTACAAAGAAAGATGGGGAAGGAGAGGGAAAGGAGGGAGGGAATGGGGAGGGGAAGGAAAGCCTGTCATCCTGGCATCATATATCCTTCAAAAATATCCTTAAGAAACACGTTTTCGAATGAACGATACCTAAGAGAGTTTGTTGCCAGCGGATCTGCACATCAAGAAATGTTACGGAAAGCTTCTCTGGCTGACGGGAACTGCCAGTGAGTGACAACCTGGATCTGTGGGAAGAAAGAGTCCTGGAAAGGGTACAGGGGTGCCTCATAAGAAAGACAGTTCTTCGCCTCTCAATTTCTTTCGAAGACAGCTCTTTCAAGCAAGTCTGTCCAATGCAACTTTCGGCAATGCTGGAAATGTTTCACATCTGAGCTGTCCCATGTGGTAGCCACCAGCCACCCGTGACTGTGAGCACTGGGGCGAGAGTGACTAAGCGACTAAATTTTAGATTTTATTTAACTTTAGCCAATTTAAATTTAAACAGCCACGTGTGGATAGTGGCTATCGTATCAGGCGGTGCAGGTTTAAAACAACAGAAATAGCATTGTCTGGGGGGAGCATCAGAATGTGTACAGGTAAACGATATGACAACAGCAGTACAAAGGAGGGGGAGGTTAACAGGCTTTTATTATCATGAGGCGCTTACATTATACGTGAAATGGATCAACACCAAGGAGATTCTGATTAAGCTAAGGGTGCATATTATAATCCCTAGAGAAATCAAAGTAATACAAAGGGAAAGTTATTTAAATGCCAGGAGAAAAGCTAAAACAGCATGCTAAACATATTTAGTTACCCCAATCTGAAGAACCACAAAAATTCAGTGAGACAAATAGAAAAATAAGACAGATGTAAACCCACCAACATCAATCATTATATTAAATGTAAATCCAAAGATAGACTGAATAAAAAAGTAAGCTCAAACAATATTCTGTCTACAAGAGATTCATTTTAAATGAAAAGGCAGAAACCATTTGAGAGTAAACTATTGGGAAAAGTTTGCATTCACACATCAATACAAGAGAACTGTGAGGCTCTGTTAATATTAGACAAAGGTTTTAAGACAAAGAATATTATAAAATACAAACAAGGGCATTTTATAAAGATAAAAGGGGCAATTCGGCAGGAAAACAAGACAGTCCAAAATAAGTATGAATCTAATTGTAGAAAAAAGATGAATAGAGCAATCCACAGGAATAATCGGAGATTTTACACCCCAGTAAATGTTTAAATTGGTAGACAAAAATTCAGCAACAGCTATAAGATCTGAACACTACCACCACCTCCCATGTCTTCACTGATGTCATGGAACACTCCACCCAAATACACCCAAATACCACACACCTTCTTTTCTAATGTACATGGAGCATTTACCAATATAGACCATTTTCTGGGGTAAAAAATAAGTCTTTATAAACATTGAAAGTGTGAAATTTCACAGAGTATGTACTCTGACTATAGCAGAATTAAGGAAACAATCAACAAAAACAAGAAATCTAGAAAATCCTCAAATATCTGGAAATTAAATAACAGGCTTCTAGTAACCCACAGGTCAAGGAACAAATCATCAGGAAAATTAGAAAATATTTAAATATAAATTATCATGAAAATAGAACATTTCAAAATTTGTGGGATGTAGGTAAAAATTCTTACAGTGGAGTTAATTTCATTAAATAGCCTCTGTACAATAGAGAAGGAAAATAGTTTAAAATTAGTAATCTCTTTTCACTAAGAAGCTGAGAGAGACAGAGAAGTAAACTCGAAGTAAGTAGAAAGGAGGAAGCAATATAGATAAGAACAGAAATGATGAAATGGAAAGCAAGCAGGAAAATTAATAAAACAAAGCCAAAGCTTTGTCCTTGAAAAATTAAATATTTCATTTGAGAATTCCTAATAAAACTAATCAAGAAAAAAAGAAAACACAATTTATCACTATCAAAAATAAACAGAAAATGTCACCATAGATGCTACAGTCGTTATAAGAACAAAGGAATTGTAATATTCCTTTGTTAGATGCAATAGACAGATTCCTTGAAAATGATATTATCAATACTTGCCTAAGAAGAAACATAAATTCTCAATAACTCTATAACTATTGAAAAATTTAAGCTGGGCTCGGTAGCTCAGCCTGTAATCCCGTGCCTTCGGGAGGTTGAGGTGAGTGGATTACCTGAGCCCGAGGGTTCGAGACCCGCCTGGGCAACTTAGCGAGACCTCATCTCTACAATAAATCAAAAATTAGCCAGGCGTGGTAGCACGGGGAGCGGCCACTGCACTCCAGTCTGGGCGACAGAGTGAGACTCCAACTCAAAAAAAAAAAAAAAACAAAAGAAAAGAAAAATTTAGTGTGTTATCAAATACCTCTCTACAAAGAACACCCCAGATCCAGATGGCTTCACTGATGAATTTTATCAAATCATATTATAGGAAATAAGTAATACCAATATAACACAGATTCTTCCAGAAAATAGATGAGGAGAGGGAGAATATGCTTAAAATGTATGTTTTGAGACCCATATTTCCCTAATACCAGAACTAGACAAATAAATTACAAGGAAAAAAAACTAGACTAATATCATTGATAAATTTAGATATAAAAATACTCAACAAAATATTAGGACATTGAGTTTAACTATACATAAAAAGACTAGTATATCATAACTAGTGGAGTTTATCTCAGGAATGCAAGATTGACTTAAGATCTAAGAATCAATGTACATTGCCACATAAACAGAATAAGGAGACAATCACACAATCATTTTAGCAGGGGCAGAAATGTCATTCTGCAATACCCATTCTTCAAAGGTCAGTTCATAATAAGAACTCTCAGCAAACTAAAAATAAAAGGGATGGTCCCCGACTTGATAAAGTTTTGTCTGTGAAAAACTTACAGGCATCATGCTTAATGGTGAACAACGGAATATCATCCCCCAATGACTGAGAACAAAACAGGAGATCTGTTCTCATCATATGCATCTATTACTGCTGATTCAATATAGCAAGAAAGAGACAATTATTTTTAAGGCACGTATTTTGGTAACAAAGAAAAAATATTGTCTTTATTTGCAGTAGCATGACTGTCTGTAGAGAAAACTCTAAGGAATCTTTAAAAATCTGCTAGATTTAATGAATGAATGATACAAGGTTGTAAGATACAAGGTCAGTATCTAAACTCAATAATATTTCTCCATATAGCAGTGGCTTGGAAGTTGATTTTTTTTTTTAAATTGGAAAATACCATTTAGGGTCATAACAAAACTAGAAATAAGTTTAAAGATGGCTATGTTAGACCTCTATATAAAAACTCAAAACATTGCTAAGTGAAATTAAAGATTGACATAGGTGGAGAGATAGGCCACATTTATGGATTGGAAGTGTCCCTTTTCCCCAGTTTACCTAGAGTGTGGGCTGACAAACTGTGGCCCTTAAGCTGACTATCTCTTTGTGTAAAGTTTTGTCAGAACACAACCATTCATTGATGTGTTGTCAATGACTGTTTGATGCTTCAGTGACAGAGTTACCTCCTTGCTCTAGAGCCCATAAAATCCTCAAAGACTAAAATTTTGACTAGTTGATCCTTTAAGAAAACATTTGCCTGCCTCTGATCAATAGATTTAACAGAATCAAAACTCAAAATCCCAGGAATTTTTGTCCATTGTATCCTTGGTTTTACTCTGCCAAGGTTTATAACATTTATGAGCCCTTCTATGATCTTAATTCATACAGTTATTAAGTGTGTAAATCTTGTCTGGCTGCTCATCCTCAGCTTTTTTTTTAAACCACAACTTCTCCAATCCTGCGATTTAAAAAATTTTCATCATTTTTTACTAAACTTTTTTTCTTTTTTTTTTTTTTTTCAGTCGGAGTCTCACTCTGTCGCCCAAACTGGAGTGCAGTGGCCGCTCCCGGCCACCGCAGCCTCGACCTGCTGGGCTCCGGCGATCCTGACGCCTCAGCCTTCCGAGTAGCCGGAATTACAGGCATGCGCTACCACGCCCGGCTGATTTTTTGATTTATTGTAGAGATGAGGTCTCGCTGCCCAGGCGGGTCTCCAACCCGCGGGCTCAGGCCATCCACTCACCTCAGCCTCCCAAAGGCGTGGGATGACAGGCTGAGCCACCGAGCCCGGCTGAGTGCTTTTATCACAACTTCTCTTTTTATCTTTGGTTGGCGGGGCTTGGTCGGCAACTGTTTTTCTATATGTCCAGACTTACTTCATGTTTGAGAATGTCAGCCTGTTGTCTGTATACTTGAACAACTCATTTGCTTTTTTTAAAAAAAGTCACACTTTTTCGCCCACAAGCTCTGTCTTCCAGAGGCTTGTTCTGTGACAGTGAACCATACTGTAGTATCTGTGGTGCCAAATGAGGTTGTGCTATGTGGTGCTGAATAAGGCCGTGGTATTTGTGGCACCGTCTCACCGCACCCTAACTTGGTTTTGCTGCCTGGCTGCCTGAAGACGCCTCTCTGTCTTTGAAGTTAAATAATTTGACCAGGATTTACATCCGTGCGGTGCCCTTCCCCCTCACCCCGGACAATTACCTGCTGTTCTGTTTGCAAATTAGTCCTTCCTTCATTTCAGAAAAATGGACCTAAAGTGCAATGCATTGTTGTCTCTTTTTCTTTTTTTTTTTTTTTTGAGTTGGAGTCTCACTCTGTCACCCAGACTGGAGTGCAGTGGCCGCTCCTGGCCACCACAGCCTCGACCTGCTGGGCTCCGGCGATCCTTCCGCCTCAGCCTTCCGAGTTGTTGTCTCTTAAGACGCACTTTCTGCTCCGTTGTCGGGTTCTCCTCTTCAGGGTCACCAGCTACGCCTGTGGGACCGTCTCTGCCCCTCCATCAACCTCTGGTTGTTTCGATATCTTTGCCTTTCTTCTCCAGTCCACCTTTTCCCGTTCCTTACTTTGGCCGTTTTCCCAAATCTGCGGGAGCCGTGAAGAAGGTGAGCCTGAGCACCTCCGTGTGCCTCTTGAGACCCTGCACCCCTGGCTCCCAAGGGTCTTTCCCAGGTTGTCCGTCCATCCCCCTTGTCATTTACTTTGAATGGATGTGCTCTGGACTCTGTCAACCCACCTTTTCCCCACAAGATGGCTTCTGTCACGGGGAGCTGTGCTCGAGAGCCATGCCACCACTCTCTGGGATCTGTGTGCCCCTTGTTTACTCCATGAGAATATATGTATGACATGAGAATACATGTATGACAGGCAGCCGTGCCTCGGGAAGTCATCGCCTCGATGCTGCTGGCAACTTCACCAGCTTCCATGTTCTCCTGCTGGCTGTGCTCCCAGGTGGGAAGGGGAAGCCCGTGTCCTTTGCCCTCTGCCACCTTTACCTGGGTGTCCCGGTGGCACTAAAAAATGTCTCCCCGCAACAGCATGGACGATGGCTTGCAGGGAGGTCAACTGGCGAGAGAGAGATGCTTCCAGGAGGTGAGGAGGCTGTGGGGGCGGAGGGGAGGGGCCTGGGTGGAGACCTGGGAGAGGGCACAGGAGGTCGGAGGGGTGCCTGGCACTGACTTGGCGCTCTATCAGGGCCTGCCTTGGAGACATCTCCATGGTCTCTCCGACCTATTGTTTTACTCAACTCTGTGTGCTTGTGTCCTGCCTTCCTAGCGGCACCTCCCGCTCCTGGTGGGCAGGTCTGGGTCTTAGGGTCTGCTCTTCCCAAAGGTCCCAGTCCCAGTTTGTGCCTGGTCAGACGGGGCATTTGTTGAGCTTTGGCTTCACTCCATCTCCCCGGGGCAGAGGTGCGTCCCAGAACCGGAGATGTCTCTGTGCTTCTAATCAGCCCTCTCGACCATGGCCAAGCTTGCCTCTGTCCCTGTGGCCTCCGGTGGCCGGCCTCCTCTCGCTCCCCGTGGCAGGGCCTGAATGCCCGTGGGCTACGGGAGTGGGACGGGGGCTTCCCGTGGGCTGAGAGGACCGATTCTCCACCCCACGACAAGTTTGGCACGAACCAAGTCCTTGCAAGTCAGTTCCTTTCGGATAGTTCTCGGAAACGGTGACTTCATGGTGGAATTCTCGTACCTGCAAAATCAAGATTCTTTTGTTGCGTACCCGCACGTGCGGGCCTCTGGTGCGAAGGGCGCAGAGACCCAAGAGCCTAGGCTCTGCCCTTGATGCGTGTCCTGGCGAGGTCCTGCCACCCAGCTCAGCAGGGGGTGAAGGGCAAGGGTGAGATGGGGGAAGGGCTCCTCACACCGCCCCCCACCCTGCCTCCCTGTGTTCACGGACTTCCCAGATGGTCTCCTCGCTTCCGTGGACACAGCACAGCCCTGGCGCCCACACCCTGGCTGGGGCCACACGCCTCTGCCCTGACCTAGACAGAGTCCACGGCCAGGGCACACCCAGCTCAGGTTCCCTTCCTGCCATATAGCCTTTCTGGACCAGATGGGATTTTGCTTGCAAGCAACAGAAACCAGTGCAGAGGAACGTAGGCCAAAAGGAGTTTCTGAAAGGCCCTGGGGCAACGTGTGAGACAGAGGACAGGCCGCCCAGCCAGGCCCTGGGAAGGGGAACCGAGCCCGGGGCCGCCCCGGAGGTCCAGTTTCAACCGGTGGGCAGTGGGGGAAGAGGTAGAGATGGTGGACTTGCCCCAGCCCTGCACAGGCAGAAAGACCAGGAGAAAAAGGAAGCTGGGAAGGAAGGACGATCTAGTCCCCGGGCCTCTTCTGCTCAGTCTGGCCGCTCTACCCATGGTGTCACCTCCTCCGTGGGCCTGTGACCTACCCTGTGTCCTTACTGCCCATGCGTGGTGGGCCGGGGAAACTCCAAGCTTGGAGGGATGGCAGTACCCAACAGGTGATGCTTCTCTCTCGCTGGAAAAAGCCTCTGATTGGCTGCGTGCTTCTCCCCAGGTGGGGATTGTGCGCTTCAAGGCTGTGCTCCTGACATCCCACCCTGGAGGGCCTAGCACACAACTGCAGATGGGTCCATTAGCATGAGGTCCTAATTAGGGTGAATTCATGCAGCCCAGGGATGATGGGATTGCATTTCTCAGCTGAGAGGAGGGTGAGGAAAGGGGTAAATGGAGCGGACCCATGACTCATCGTCTGTGGCCTGGGCCAGCGACTTCACCTTGCCGCTACTTGGCCACCGTCAGGGACACCAGCCGCGAGCCACGGCTGCTCCTTCTGTCCAGGGCACGGATCCGGTGTACCTTTAGGCCGTGGTCTCATCCAGTCCTCACCACCACCCAGCAAGGGAAGCACTATTATTCCCATGTAACATCTCAGGAAACTGAGGCCCAGAGGGGTGGAGCGATTTTAGGCTGTCCCACAGCAAGGTGTGCTGAGGCTGGCCCACCCTCTCTGCGCCTGCGCCCTGCTCTGGCATCTGCAGTGACCACACGCTGTCGGCTCCTACACCTCCTCCCTGTTCCGGTGACCAGCCCCGGAAACCCCGTTCCATGATGGATCTTCATTCATTAGTAACCAGCAGGGAAACAGGCCTGGAGTCACCAGCCTGGAGGGGATCCTCAGGTCCCCAGGCCCCAGCTCTGGGTCCTCCTCAGCACTTGGCAACTTTGGTCTCACTGTCCTCCCTGGGGGGACAGGCGGGTGTCCAAGGCAGGACGACATCACTGCTGCCACCGGGAGCTGGGCCGCTGGACCAGCCACACGGGCCTCTGGCCTCAGACACCATTAGGCCTAATTGCTTGGTGCCGGCTTTGAAGGACATGGCCCTGTCCTGCGGCTCCGGCGAGGCCCGCCTCGACCTGTCATCAGTAATTGAGGGTAGATTAATATTTACTAAGCAGAGTCTCAGGGAGGGGGCGGGCGTGAGAAACCAGAGCGACGTGCCGAGGACCTGCAGCCCCCTCCTGGCTCCTGCCCTGTGGATGGGCTCCTGGGACCCCGAGCAGAAACCCCAGCCACAGTTAATTGCTGGGGGCAGCCTTTCTCAGAGTTCCCCTGCCCCGACGCCCAGGCTCAAAGTGTTTCACGGCCCTCCGAAGCAGTGGTGCACATCAAAGAGCCGGAGGAAGCCCCTCGCCATACCCATTTCCCTGCGTGCCCCCCTGGCCGGCATCGCACCCCTTGCCTGGAGCTGGGGGCTTTCTGACACTCTAAAGCGTCTCATCCGCTTGCCGCTTATCCCTTGGCTGTTCTGTTTCACCCCCACGGCCCCAGTGCGGGACGTGTGGCCTCTCCCTTTTTCTGACCAGGATATTGAAGTTCAGAAAGGTTAAACAAGTCATCCAGGGTCACACGGCTGGCTTTGTGGCAGGGGTTGAATCTGGTACCAGACTGTGCTCGCTTCCCGGGGCTGCCTTAAGAAAGCGCACAAACTGGGAAGTTTAAATTGACAGATTCTGGGGGCCTGGAGTCCACGGTCAAGGTGTGGGCAGGGCTGCGCTGCCTCAGAGGCTCTGGGGGGAATCTGCTTTGCCGCCTCCGGCTTCTGGTGGCCTCCGGCATTTCTTGGCATCCCTCGGCTTGTAGCTGCATCTCTCATCTCTGCCTCTGTGGTCACACGGCCTTCCCCTGTGTGCCAGTGTCCACCTTCTTCTCTCGGTGTCTCTGCATCCAAAGTCCCTCTTTTCGTGACACCAATCATGGGATTTAAGTCTCCCCCTGATCCAGGATGACCTCATCTGAATGTAACGGCATCTGCAAAGACCCTATATCCAAATAAGCTTCCAATCACAGGTGTGGCGGGCCTGGACTTGGTCATGGCTCATGCCCCAACTTTCTAGGAAAGTGACCTGACTTTCAGGGATTTTTCTCGTCTCCAGAAGGAGATGACAACAAGGGGAGCTGAGAATGAAATCCATCCACCCCCTCTGCCCACCCCTCACGGCGGCCTCCGAGGGCTTCAATGCTCCAAGGTCCCTTCCTTTCCCACGTCTGGGGCCGAGGGCTGAGGTAGAAGAGGCAAAGCTGCCGTTTTGGACGTGGTGACATCTGGCACAGCCACTGGACTCCCTCCCCAAGTGTGTTCCTCAGGCCGCGTGCGAGGTGGGTGGCCTCGGACCTTTTGAGCTGTGTGTCACAGGCCAGGGGTTAAGTGGCCGCCCCAGGGCACGGAGTCCTTAGTGGCAGGCTGGACAGAAACAGGGGTCCACTGACCTCAAGCCAAGAGCTTTTTACCAAAGCAAATCCAGTAGAAAGCTGGGCAGTCCCCGCACACTGCTGAGGAGCCTCGGAAGGCGCTAGAAGCTTTCTCGTTGGGCCAAGGTCCTATCTAGGTGGGTTTTGCAGAGTTGATGCCTCTGGCCTGTGCAGCCCCTGGCTCCCTGCCCGTGCACCATGGGTGCACCTGGAGACTGGAACAGAGGTTACGGAGAGGGGAAGGAATGAGACTCGGGGGGCTGAGAGCTGCCTGCGTGTCCCCTTCTGGGGAAGCCATAAGGTTCTCAGCCCAGGGAGGAGGATGTATCCATGAGCAGAGGTGCCCAGGGATGAGGACTTGGTGGTGGAGGGCGAGGTGAGCTCCCCGTATGCAGACCGCAGGCAGGTGGCCTGGAGTCGGTGGTTTGGGTGGAGTGTCCCGAGGGTCCCTTCTGTCCCCTGCGACCAGAGCTTCCAGGAGACCTCTCCCCACCCTCAACAGACTTGGCTAACCAACTCCATCCCCTCCCCCGGGCACCCTGAGGAGGGCCCTGAGCCCCAGGCCAGTCTGGTCCCCATCCGGGCCCATGGATGCAAGCCCACACTGTTTCCTCAGCCCCTCCTGGGGCACAGTGTCAGCACACATCCTGGGGTCCTGGGGGCCAGACGCTGGCAGTGTCTGTGCTTTATGACATGACCAAGAGGGGTAGGCTAGAACCTCCCCAACTCTGCACGCAGGAGACAGACAGGTGACGTGATCTGATGTCGCGACCAGGAAAGATGCTGAAGAGGAGGAGTTTCCCGGACTCATTCCCGGGGAGGGGCTGGGAGATCAAAAGTTGGCAGGTGCCAAGAAAGAATCGCAGGGCCCCCAGGACACCCCCTTGCTGAACACATGGGGAAACCGAGGCACGAGATGTCTCAGTGCTTAGAGCCATGCCCATCAGAGTGTGCAATGGGAACGATACTCCCTAAAAAGATTGCCATGTGAATTGCCTCGGGGAAACTCAGGCACTAGCTTGACCCATCTCAGGTGATCTCAAGTATCCCAGCCCCCTTGGCCTGAGTAGGCAAGCTAGGAGTCCTGGGCCTGTCCTGGGGGTGTCCCAGGTGAGGCCCCTCACCCAAGGGTGCTGTGGTCCCAGCCTCTTGGGCAGGCTTTCCGGGCAGGGACCCACGCTGACTTTTCAGGTCCCCTCTCCTCATCCCCCGTCCTCTGCCTCACCGTGACGGGGCTGCAGCCAGTGGTGCCAGTCTGCCTGATGCCAGCCCCATGAGTGTAGCCCACCCCTCCCCTCACTGGACCTGCACTGCCGCCTGGTCGGCTTCTCCCGCTAGCCTGTAACCCTGGAAGGCCCCGTCTTGGTCCTCACTGCGTCTCCACTGCCTGGTCCCTGCCATGCCCTCAGTGGATTCCAGGCTGAGCTCCCCACTCTGGAAGGCACGATATTTTATTCTCACCATGTGGTAAAGAATGTAACTGGCAGCCTCTGGCACTTCTGTCTGTCTCTGTCTCTGTCTCTGTCTGCCAACAAGCATCTTTTTTTGCCTCCTCTAGAACAAGCAGCAAATAAAGCTGTCCAGTGTGCGAGAGTGACATAAAGGGATGGTGGGAGGGTGGAGCCACGGGAAAGCAGGACAGGGAGAAGCAGCCCCAGGTCCTTGTTGAAGGAGACTGAAAATATAGCTGTGAGGTTCCTGGCAGCCGAGGCAATAAGTCCACAAGCAAAACACCACAGGAGCTGCTCAGTCTCTTCTGACCCTGACACCCAAATGAAGGACAGAGAAAGAGGCCCCGGTGGTGCAGAGGACCCATGCAGTGGCCACCAGGGCAGGGAACATCTGAGCAGTCACTGGTTATGGAGAATGCGAGCATCTCGCCTCTGCAACTGCACGGAGAGCCGGTTGGGAGCCCGAGCGATCCTCTGTCCACCAGCCGGGCGAGACCCATGTGGCAGAACCTGATGGTTCACAGGGAAGGAGGCACCCGGAGAGGGTGCAGAAGCATGTTACAGGTGCCATCACTGACCGGGTGCCATCGTGTGCACTCCTAGTCTGTCATACCTCCTGGCTAGAGAGAGATTGAAGCCAGTGGGTCCCCTCCTGCACGAGACTTCCTGCACCTGAGCTCACCTGGGACACCCCTAGGACAGGCCCAGGACTCCTAGCTTGCCTTCTCAGGCCAAGGGGGCTGGGATACTTGAGATCACCTGAGATGGGTCAAGCTAGTGCCCGAGTTTCCCCGAGGCAACTCACATGGCAATCTTTTCAGGGAGTATCGTTCCCATTGCACAGATAAGAAGGTCGAGGCACTGCAATTACTAGGCCAAAGTACCCCCTGCTCATAAGCCAAGAACCTTATGTTTACGTCCCCATCTAGCTGCCTCCAGAGACACTGTTTGGAGGCATTTTGTGACTGTCATTTTGCAAAGAAATTGATTTAAACATGACGGGGACTGCAAAACCAGTCCCCCCCAAGGAAATCAGATGTTGCAATGAAAAGATTGTAGAAAAATCTGGACTTTTTAACTGCGTCTCCCTCAGGGCCTGGCCTCCGCTTGCTGGGTTCTTGGGCCTGCAGCGTCCCCCCTTGTGGGTGATAACTGGGTCATCTTCCTGGCATCTCTTTGCCTCTCCTGAAACCCTTGCGGCCAGCAGACGCCCACCTCCCTGCCAGCTTTCTGCCGAGATGATTGCCGCTCCCTGCCTTCCTTGGCTACCAGGTCCCCAGCACTGCCAGACCCCCAGGTGGCTCTGATGTCACCTCAGAAGCCCCTCGGAATCCATCTTGCCCCCAGGTCAACAGGATCACCTAGACTCTGCTGTGGGCAACAGTAGCCAGCTCAGAATGCCCCCTCTTCAGGAAGCCCTCTGGTCCTCCCCGCTAAAAGGAGCCCCTCTTCTCTGCTCTGACACAGCCCTTGATCTCAGCTTCCCCCTCCCCATGGGCTCAAGCCTGACCCCCTGGGACCGTGAGCTGCTGAGAGTGGGCAGTGTGTCTCCTCCACCACTGTGTTCTTGGGAGGCGGGAAGGGCTTCCCTGGGAAGGCCTCGCGAGTCAGGCTCAAACTAGGTGTTTCTCACACAGTGACTTGAGCAGGCCACCCGCAGTCTTGGCGTGGCTCTAAGATCCCCGGTGAGGTGCCTGCGCCCACAGTCTCGACTGGCCAGCGAACTTCTTTTCAGCGTTGGCTGGACCCTTCCCCGCCCCCCCATCCCTACCTTCTCCCTGGAGGTTCCTGCTTGCCTGTTGGGTCTTGACTTGGGGATCTCATCCAGCCTTAGGGGCCCTGCCGACTGCCTGCTGCCACTGAGCTTCGAGGGCCTGGATGGCAGGTCCAGGAGACTCACTCCCAGCACCTGTATTCACTGGGCACCGTGTCACTCGGGCACGAGCAGGACAGGTGTCTCGTGAGAACTGGACAGGTATCTCAACTAGGTGGAGTGCTCTGTCCTGCTGTCCAGTGCAGTGGAACCCACTCTTGTCTCTGTTCTCAGTAGAGGCAGGCCCTCCTCCCAGTCCTGGCCCACTGTTTACACCTGTGCTCTCTGTCTGGCTTTTTTCTTCCACTGTTACCCCTACCCTCTCCTCTGACAGGTGAGCGGGTTCCAGGTCTTGGAATTACTTGGTTCTGCTTGGAGTTCGATGGGAAGGTTATGGCTGGGAGGTGTGGCTCCTACCTGTGATCCCAGCGCTCCAAGACACTGAGGCAGGAGGATCGTCGGAGGCCAGGAGTTTAAGACCAGCCTGGGTCACCTAGCGAAACCCCATCTCTACAAAAAAAAGAAAAGAAAAAAAAGCCGAGCATGGTGGTGGTGCCTGTAGCCCCAGCAACTCGGGAGGCTGAAGAGAGAGGATCGCTTGAGCCCAGGAGTTGGAGGCTGCAGGGGGCTGTGATCGCACCACCACACGTCAGCCTGGCGACGCAGCAAGACGCTGTCTCTAAAAAAAAAAATAATGGATAAACAAATGGGAAGAGTGACTGTGTTGAACATCCGCTATGTGGTGAGTCAATCTGGGGTGCAGAGAGCAGGCGGGAGGTCAATTCAGCCACCACGGCCAGTGAGGCAGGCAGGAAGGGGCTTGGCTGGAGGCCAGGGGCTAGCTCCAGTCTCCTTTGCTCAAGGAATGACCCCGGGGCCTCCGTTTCCACATGGGAGAAGTGAGGGCCTGGGGCCAGCGCAGGACTCCCACAACACAGCTTAATGCAGGGACGGCTCAAGGGCCCTGCGGGGACCGCGCCCGGCTGGACGAACTCAAAAGACTTCCGAGTCTTAGCGGGTGTAGATGTCACTCCATGACTTCTTTCTTCTTGCTGAAGCAGAAGGTGGTAACACAAAAGAACCAGTAGGGGGTGAAAATGAAGGGAAACTCAGAAGCGGCCGTGCCTGCCCGGCAGGCAGCAGAGTCCCTCCTGGGCAGCGTGCCCCTTGGAGCTCTGTGACCGATCACGCAGGTGCCCGGGGTGGCGCCGCTGGGCCGTGTCTGGCCACAGTGAACTTCTGATTCCAGGGACCAACCAGTGCGCCCCGGGTATTTCCAAGGCCTAGCCTCTTCCCGGAGCGGCCTCTTGTCTCCTGTCTGGAGCTGAGAGCAGCCTGGAGGCTGCCGGCTGCACCTGCAGGAGGTGGGAGAGTCGGGGTGTGCACCCAGACCCTCCTCTGAGGGGTTTCCACTCAGCTCCGCCCGTCCTCGCCTGGGCAGGTGGGTTGGTACCGGGTGCTCTCCCGCCTGGGACCCACTTGGGCGGCCCGAGAGGGAGGGGGGACCAGCTCCCGGTGGCCACAGCACCAACCTCTTCCGCCCTCTTTTGCAGAAGAACATGGCGATACTCTTCACAGCTGTGTCCGACCTGGAGTCCAGAGGGGGCCGCTCGAGGGGGGCTTCTCTCTCTCCCTTCCCAGCCCACCTCATCTTCCCGCCTCCTGATGTGGAGGAGGTGGTCAGAGGCCTGGCTTGTCCAGAAGCCAATGTCTCTGGCCAGATCTCAGGACAGCACCCCAGACTTCTCGCTGACATTCTCGAATGGAGGCAGGAAGCCTGGGCATCTCCTAGGGACCCAAGGGCAAGCCTGGGGTCTGCAGGGAAGGAGCCCGTCCTTCACGCCCCATCTGTTAATGGTTTCTCTTCCTTTCCACCCCTCCCTCCTTCTCTCCCTCTC